>NC_048299.1:23580153-23852349 GCF_013100865.1 Trachemys scripta elegans
TTCGGGCAGCTCGGCTCTTACAGAACCAGGAGTTCAGGGAGCACAGCAGCCGCCGGCACCCGCTCTAAGGTAAGCCAGGGAGTATTTTTCCCGGACATGTTCAGCTTTTTGGAAATTCCCCCCGGACGGGGAAAATTTTGATTACCAAAAGCTGGACATGTCCGGGAAAAACCAGACGTATGGTAACCTTAGGATAGGGAACCTAGTTCAATGGGACCTTCCATTTACTTCAGTGGGCACTAAGAACAGTAGCTGCAAGACTTAAGTCTCTCTCAGCACATTTGTGGCAGAGCCAGGAATTGAACCCCGATGAACTGAGTTCCAGTCCAGTGCCTTAGCCACAAGAACAGTCTTTCTCTCTCTTGCTAGTATTTATTTGCCAGAATGTTAGATTAGTTATAGTTAGCACTCAAATCAAATACACAAAAAAAGAGAGATTAAATGCAACATGATTGTTTGGGTTAGGTCTAGTGGTTTGAATACACCAGAAAAAATGAGTTTTTATCTTCACGATTTCAGAAAATAAAATTGAGGCCATTTTGCACTGAATACAGATTTAAACACAAATATGAACCCAAACATAAATCTAAACCTAGGAGGAAGTAAGATTAACTGTGACCTAGACACACCAGAACATCAGGAGTGCTGGACAACTTGATCTTCCTCCCCAGGCCTCCTGAATGGACTTTTCCACCCAATTCCAATAATGGGCTACTTGATCCTCATCACCCAGCCCTTGTGAATCCGTTTGTTTTTTCAAGATTCTTATTTGCTTGTGCCTGGTGCTGAGAACCCTTCACACTCATTGATGGCATTGGGACAGAAGGGAACTGCCCATTTTATAGAAGGTGATCACCAACACCTCACAGGTTGGATTCTGAAATCACTACTGTGAATGAGTCCCCTTGGGATATCAAGCATGAATACCAATAAATCTGCCTTAATGAGGCCCTATATGTCAGAATCCTGCAAAACAAAATGTTAGCCATGACCTTATCCCAGCATTTTAAAAGAAATTATGCTATGGTCTTGGAGTTTTATGTAATTTATTTATTTATTATGAGTTCAGAATTCACACATAAAATGAAGGCAGTAAGGACCAATCCAAACTGCTCACCATCCCTGTAACTGAAAAAAAAATAAAATAGTTTGAACTATGAAGACACGTATATATATATATATTTGAGCCCCTTCTATAGTGCCTATACCACGCTGGCACAACAGCGAACCAGACAACTTCTTCTCACACTCTTCTTCCTTATGTACAAAGGAAGACTTATATATGTATAAGCCTTGTTTAGTAGTTCTTGGCTTCAGTCAAAACATAAGACAGTCCATTTTATGCAGCAAATATCATCCATGGTATAAGCCCCAAAAGTCTCGTGTTGAGAAGTTCCCCACTGAAATTTGTTGTTGCCTTTGTACAGAAGGAAAGAAGAGTGTAAGAAGAGGTTATCTGGTTGGCTATTGTGTCAGTCTGGCATAGGCACTATGGAAGGGGCTCAGGAAGTCCAAAGTGCAGAAGAATTAAAATTAGCAATTAAGCTAAAAGACTGCATTCAATTCCTGAAGGTATTCTCATACTTCAGGGTTTCAGTGAAGAATAGAACCAGAAGCATCAGAATACCAGGAGGGAGAAAGACTGTTCTTACCAGCAAATACTAGAACCGTGAGTGTTGTAAAACTCAGAAGTCTAGTTATTACTCTCCAGAAATGCCTAGTCTTCTGAAATTTTCAGCCCAGCATTGCATACCCAGGAGATCTGGATAATTCAGATAAAATTTGGATCCAGAATATATGGATTTTAATATGAATTGTAACTTGGATTCTGAACCTTGTGTGGTTTACACATTTCTATTCTGTATAATAGAAAAGTGGTCTCTGCTCCAAAAAGCTTGAAGTCTATTTGTTGTACGCTTCAGTGTTGTTGACATTTAAGGAGAAAAACATTAGCAAAGTACTGGGATTGTTTTCAGTCAGTCTTCATGAGGCAAGATTTGTTTAAAATGTAGCAATTAAATTGGCAAATATAGTCAACTAGTTGAATCATACATTATGCTTCTAGCACCTTCCAACCAGAGTTCTAAAAGTGCCTTACAAAGCTGGGTAAATATTCTATTGTTCCCATGTACAAATAAAGAAACTGAGGTGCAAGGGAGCATAGGACCCAATCATGATTTCAGTGGGAGCTGATTACTCTTATTCTTGTGTTCTTTACAGGATCAGGTCCTAAGTGTCTTGATCTAGGTCACCCAGCGAGTGAGCAACAGAATCCTGACTAGAAGCCAGGTTTAATGACTAGAACACATTACTTCTCAAGATGGATGGATGGATGAATAGTAAACATCTTTTAAATGGACATGAGACAACTTCTGAATAGCTCAGGGGCGGACAAACTTTTTGGCCTGAGGGCCGCATCAGGTTTCAGAAACTGTAAAGAGGGCTGTGCCTCCCCAAACCGCCAGGCGTGGCCCGGCCCCCTCCCGCTTCTCACCCCCTGATGCGCTCCCCCAGGACACTTGCCCCATCCAACCCCCCCTGTTCCCTGATGGCCCCCCAGGATGCCTGCCCCATCCAGCCCTCCTCCCCCGCTCCCTGTCCCCTGACCACCACCAGAACCCCCACCCTTGATTGCCCCCTGCCGCCCCATCCAACCCCTCCTCTCATTCCTGACTGCCCCCCCAGGACCCCTGCCCTCATTCAACCCCCCCGTTCCCCATCCTCTGACCACCCCTACCCCTATTCACATCCCTGCCCCCTGACCACCCCACCCCCTGAACTCCTCTGCCCTCTATCCAACACCTTCCTGCTCCCTGCCCTCTCGCTGCCTGGAGCATTGGTGGCTGGCGGCGCTACAGCTGCACTGACTGGCTGGAGCCAGCCATGCCACTGCACAGCTCAGAGCCCGGGTCAGGCCAGGCTCTCCAGTTGCATTGCCCCAGGATCTCACAGCCTGCTGCCGAGAGCATTGCGCCGGCAGCGGGTTGAGCTGAGGCTGCAGGGGAGGGGGAACAACAAGGGAGGGGCTGGGGGCTAGCCTCCCGGACCAGGAGCTCGGGCACCGGGCAGGCCGGTCCCATGGGCCGGATGTGGCCTGCAGGCCATAGTTTGCCCACCTCTGGAATAGCTGCTAGGAATTAAAATAATAACAATTCGTTGATAAATATATTTTGGGGCTTAATCCTCAAATCCTTAAACACACAAAATTTCTCTGGGGACCAATTCTGAAGTGCTTACTCTTTCAAAACTAACATGGACGTCACTAGGATTTTTGCCTGAGTAAAGACTTCAGGGTTGGGACTATAATGAACAAAATTCTTTTCTGAAAATAAAGAGAGAAAATAGTTAAATAAATCTTTTTACCAGCACATATATTGTAGTCCCTGTAATTTTATTTGACCAATTGCTATGTGCTTAAGCAACTCTTTCCCGTGGAACATCTGTCAAAAGAAATTCAGTTTTAAATCCAGCTATGATTAGAAATCTCAGTTATGAACAGATAAAAAAAATCTAATATTTGATAGATTTTCATTATCTATCTCAAATGAGGACAAGCAGTGTTTAATAGCTAGCAAACTATTAATGGGTTTTGTTTGTCCTCCGGAAACCCTGCTCTCTAAGTCAAAACAGCAAAGACTTTTTTTACCTCAAGAAATCAAATATGTATCCTCACTTAGTTACCTGAAGTGTATTTTTTTCTAAAAGAAATGAGTAGGATGAATACAGTTAGAAGAAACTAAAGTTTTTAAATTGATGCAGTATGTCTGAATAGACTAGAGGTTTTGTAAGAGTTTCAAATAAAAGCAACTGTACAACAGCAACAATTTTCTTTTTAAAAAGCAGAAAATTAAAGAATAATACTAAGAGATCAAAAGGTACATGACAGATAGCATTTGTTTATATTTTAGTATTGCCTAGTAATCTATAGACATTTTAACTACAGGATTGATCCAGCATCCACTGAAGCCAGCAGAAAGCTTTTCATTGGGTACTGGATCAGGCCATAGTTTTAGGTTATGCTTCTTATCCTACACTCTTTGCTGCAGCAAGACCTGTCATAAAGCAGTTTTTTTATTCCAGTCAACTCATCATGACCCAGATTTTTAAAAGCAATAATTTTGAACCTTTTCAAGAAAATTTGGTGCCAGTAGATTTGTCTGTCATATATTTAGAAGATAATTAATATTGCTAATACATATCCCTATTACATTAGGTATACAAGAATATTTTGCAAATCCTGAATCTCCATGCTTCTCAGACTCTATGTAATCTACATTCTGCTTTCTGTCCCCTCCACTAAAATCTCAGAATACTAGGGTCACCTATGACACTCTTAGGGTTAAGTCAAGAAGCTCTTCTCTTACACTGATTGTCTGATACTTGCACACTCCTTCTGCATCTTCATGACTCTGCTTTTTGAACTATCCTCCAAATTTCCCCTTAATGGTTTCTCTTACTTTCTGTTCATTGTACTCAGAACTCTATCTTAATTTCCTTGTCTTTTCTCTTTACATTTTCTCCTGGGAGTCCTCATCTACTCTCATGGTTTTATCTGGAAATCAATTACACCCAAATCTTCTAGCTACCCATGACATTCTCACTTCTCACTATCACATCAAATTAACCATGCCAAAAACTTTGCTCACTATTTTTGCCTCCAGACTTCCTTTCCCTATCACAGCTGAAAAATCCACACACCTTCATGTCATCCATGCTTTCAACCATAGGTGCTGGAACTAGGGGTGCTGGTGGTGCTGCCACACCCCCTGGCTTGAAGTAGTTTCCATTATATACAGGGTTTACAGTTTGGTTCAATTGCTCTCAGCACCCACTATAAAAATTGTTCCAGCACCGCTGCTTGCCACCATGCCATAATGTTTGTCTCCTCAATCTGTTTTTCACATGGAAGCATTTGCCAAACACTCTCATTTCTTCCCCTACATAATTAAAATTCTAGCCTTCCTGATCTACCTGGTTCTCACTTTGCTCCAGTGGAATCTTCAGAATAGTGCTGCCAATATCCTCTTTCTCGCCTCTTTCAATACTTTCCCTCATCCTTCAGCTCAGTGTACAGCGTCGTGTTCTGCCTCTCCACTATAGCAATGGTCTCCTCCAAGTTTTCACTGACTTGGTACCATTATCTAATACATTGACATGTCCTGTGAGATCTATATCCCTTATAGCAAACATCTATTTGCTTTTCTTCTCTAGATTGCCTTCAAGCGATTCTTCTAAAGAAACCTGAAAGAATAGTTTTATCCAGGGCATACTACTTTACTACATATTTGTGACATGGATGATGTGCTGTCTCACATCTATCAACGACCTCTTGGTTAACCTAAACAGAGACCTTTATCATCTGTTGCTCCATGCCATTGTCCATTTCTCGGTTTTTCATAGTCACTCTTCTTTCACTTGTCTTAAAATCATGTGCAGTAGCCATTTTATCCTCTTATTTTTATCCTTACATTGATGTGTGTTTGCAATATACAGCAGCTGACCGACTGCTATTTAAATAATGACAAAAATACTCCAGACATATATTTCATACATCACAATATTGGCCCCTCTATGTAAGAGGTTTTTAATATCTATGTTCAAAGTTTCAGTTTTTATTCTTAAATATTTCCATATGTAAATTAGCCTGAGCTTGTTACCTTAATCATTCCCTTCTTCATTGAATTTATCATCAGAAGACAAAGAAGTCACAGCGTGAAAAAGAACTTGTTACCTTCTGGAATTTTGCTTAAATATTGTTCTTTCGGGTTTGATGATTTTTTTGGGGAAAAGAACCGATCTTGGAAAACGAATAGAGTGAATATAACATACAGACTCTTTATTACTTTGTGCTTCCCATTGAAAGGAACACAAAGAACATACAAACATTAATTAATTTGACCTATGTGGTAGGTTAGTGTTTTGCAGAGAACACTAAAGTACGGAGAAGTTAAGTGTGTGGTCCAATGTCACAAACCAATTCTTTGACACAGCTGAGAAAATTTGACCAGCTGAATCCCATTCCTGTAACTTAACCATCCTTCCTATGCCTACATTCCTGAGTTTGAATTTGCAGTTATTACTCAATGTCTTATATTATTATTCTTAAAATTTTCTAATAATTAATTATTTGAGTGATTTCTTCACCAGAATGCAAATCTCAAGGAAATATTGATTCTGAGTTCTTCCCTTAATGGGGAAGATATGCAACATAGCAATGACAATGGGCCAAACTGGAATCCTGGATCTGAGGAGCAAGCAGTGCACAATACATTCCTTTATCACATGGCTACACAATTCACCACATGGCTCTCACCTCCACGTGTGTATGTGTGCATATGTGAGTGTGAGAGAGACTCGTTTTCACAGAGTATAAAATTTACTCCATGGAAAAGTAACTATGCAAAGAACATGTTAATGGTGCACCATTAAATATTCAGACATCAGGAATTGCCAATCAAGGTAATGTGCATCCTTGTGCACATGCAATATAATGCATGAAGTCTCCTGATTTGCAAAGTGTAAGAAGATTCCAGTCTGGCATCTGATTTTCACCCCACAGTAAGCAGCGAGGTCCTAAACCTGAAGCCACTCAGAGAAAAGAAAGACACTCCAGAATTATTAGCAATAAACTAAAGAGATTATTTAAGAGACCAAACATACAAGATAATTGTAATGGCATTAGTACAACAGTATGTTCTATTTCCAGCACCCAATACATTTCTGATATTCACAAGTATTCATTGTTGGAGTGACTCGCTATAGACCTGGAACACTCAAGCTTCAAAATCAGAGATGTTTTGCACTTTGTTTTAAACAAATCCGAAAACTGTATTTGAGGTTAATAGCAGAAATCTAATTCCCTCTGGGTTGACAACGTGACCGACAGTGGAATACTGCACCTGAAGCAGCAGACTAAGGTCATATTTCCCTGCCATTAGATTCACACTGATTGAATCTAGAGCCCAATCATTTTCTCTCAAAAATGAAAACTTATTTTTAATATTTATATTGCACCTTTTTGAAAAGCAAAAACAGGGAAAGTTATAAGAATTTAATATTAATCTATACATGAAAATCAAATAGTTTTCTTCTAACAAGCAACATGATTTACAATATATGGATAGAGAAAGCTAGGAACACATTGGTTCATCCAAAACAGAGAGAAAATAATGGCTTGAAATTGCATCTACCAAGAGTCAAATTCAGAGATAACATAAACACTGGTGTACACAGTGCAAAATGTTAAAGACAAATGGGTTGAGGGGCTGCTGTCTTTATACCCACCCGTTCATTGCTTTTTCTTGTATAACTCCAGCCTCTGCCCCCCTGCCCCCTTTTAGTTTTGGCCAGGTTACGCTCATTGACACTGACTTATTGATGCGTAACTTACACCATCATTTACATCACATCTGAACTTGGCCCCAGGAGTTGAGGTGGAGACAGCTGTCCAGCAGAGATTAGGTTTCTTCCAAACCAAATGCTTCAAAGTTACACACTCATTTCCAAATGCCCACTAGGGGTTTTTTTTTTTTTTTGGAGAGCAAGTCAAAACTCACACCTTTAAGCCGTCAACCAACCAGCCAACCAGGAAATTTCAAACTGCTTCAACTGCAAGAGCCAACAGTGCAGCTGAAACCACAAAGTAGCAGACTGGATCAGAGCCCTGTATTGTAGTCTTGTTATAAATCTGATTTATAGGAGCAATAAGGTTGAGAAGGAAGGTCAGGTTACCCTTTCCTAGTTATGCCCACAAATTAAAAAATAATAATAAAAAAGGAAAGAAAGAAGAAAGCCCCACTCTTCAAAGACATGGTAGTTTGTTCCTTTTGTTTCATATAAATGAGACTGAGCACGTTCAGTTTTGCTCCCTCTGGACTTACAAAGTTAGCTGTTTCTAAAAATGTGAAGTTTTCTATATTCCCCCAAAATGTAACTGTAATTTGCTTTCTGCTGTGCCAGAAATAATTGATATTATATTGTCTATATGCGCAAGTGTTCTTGAGAAAAAAACCTGACCTATTAGTCTTCTGTACTAATCTGTCATTCTAGTATCTGATTGGCACTGCCAACTCAAATTAATTAAATTTTGTTGTGGGCTCACCTTCTGGGCTCACCTTCTGGCTATTTGTGCAGTGCCCAGGTCCACTGTCCAAGGGTTTGATTTCTTTATTTTTATAATTTGTCAGAAATAGATCTACCACCACGTCATGGGGAAACAACAGTTTATTAGCCAGTGAAAAGACCTAGGTTCCATTTCCAACTCAGCCACTAACTAATTATGTGACCTTGGGCAAGTCACTTTAGAGTCCATGTGCCTCAGTTTCCCTATAAGTAAATGGTGTTAATAACTTTCTAATTCATCCTACACCTTTGTAAAAAGCTTTGAGCATCTCTGGCGAAATCTGCATGTCAGGACTATTTTATTAATTTACTATTATTTTCTTTAAATATGTTGGAGGCTGACAGTCACTGCCTGAAATAATTTTCTTTCAGCTTGAAATCAACACCAAGAAACTTTACCAGATGCTGAAAAATAACTATTTTTAGCTAGAGAAGTCTGAGTGTTTGAAAGCAGTCAAATTGGGTGGAAAAATATGCTACCCAATACATTTCAAAAGGCTCCTCAGATTTTTTTCTACATTCAGCATTTTACAAACTTGGGACCATTCAATGAAAAACATTTTCCTTAGTAATGTTAGGAAGATTTTCTTTCCTGTTTGGAGAGCGTGAGAGACAGAATTAAACCCCTTTGAAAATATTTCATTTTGTGTGTAGTGGTGAGGCTCAGATATTTCACAGTTATAGCATGAGATCTTACAAAGAAGAGAGGATGTTAAAAGACATCACAAGAGATGATAATTTATGTGGCAATTTCCGACATAGCCGTCCAGTTATTTAGCTGTACCACTGTATTCCTAAAGGAGTAATACACTTTTACACATTGAGACATATGCCTCAATCACGTGGCCTCTTAATAAGATTCTCCAAAGGATAACATAATTATTTTTTGTAGATGCTTGTTTTCCATTTTTTTTCTTTAATGCTACTGATCAAATAATAACAAGAAACCATGTGATGAATGCAGCGAGAATTAAAAAAAAATCACTACACATAGATCAGATCCCCAGGCCTCATACAGCTGGGCTCAGTGCAGGAACCAGAGTGAGGCAGGAAGCAGAATTGAAATTACCAGGTCCACCAAGCAACTTTTTCCCAAAGTCCTGATTTATTCAGACACTGCTACAAAGTTTGGATATGGATTCAGCTCTGAACTTTACCAAATTCTGGAGCATTCAGATCTGAGATTTAGACACCAGCCCACATCTAGTCCAGAGTGTTATTTTCTACACCCTTTGCGATGTGACTTCATTAAAGTTGCACAGGATTTCACATTTTTGGTATTCCAAGTTTGGTTTCAGGTATTTTGGTGGGGGGGGGGAGGGGATGCGGGCGGGGGGAAGCTATTGGCATTGAGTGTAACAAATCTTTATTCAAGGAATGCTCAAGAATTGTATTCCTATTGTCCGGGATCAGTTTTCATTCAAACAATGTAACTGTTGAGGCAGACAGACTCATCTACATTAATATGAAGAGAATATACTCCTTTCTCCTTGTCCCCCATTAATTCTTCATATACTCTTAAAAGGAGATCATATTTTACCCAAGATGAAACCTTAGGTTATATTCATTCCTCTCTCTAGCATTAGGTTACTCAGATTATGGTGGTGAAGTATGTCATTCTTGTCCAGAAAAAATTATTTTATTTTTATTGGGTGCCAATCTCTTGCATCATGAATGGTAAAGTTTTTCTAATAATTTCTGTCCTATTAGTCAATGACAAATGAAAATATCAAGAGGCTGGGCATTCATGAAAAGATTCCTCAAAAGGGGCTACAGCTGAACGCTATCAGAATAAGTGCCTTGTACTGGTTACTGCTGTTATTTCTGGTACTTCCATTGCTTTTGGTTATATCTGTTCCATCCGATGCAGGACAATGCACGGTTTTTGAGTGAAAACAAACCTGTAATTCACTCAAGTAACTCTGCTGACATCACAAAACGCACATAATGCAACGTGAGAGATTTGGAGAATGGCAGAATGTGCTCAGATGGGTACTTACACTGGGGCCTCGCTGTTATTTATAAAATGTACCTTCCAGGCCTATGCTTTTAGTTTTCTGAGGTTTGGGGAAAAAAACAGAACTTTTTACCCCTCACTTTAAAAAGCAAACAAACAAACAAAACAAAACAAAACAAAAACCCATGTGTGTGTGTGTGTTCCTCTCTCCCTCTTTTTCCATGATTTCAGAGGAACCTGACAGTGCCAGTGCCCTTTCATTAATACCCTAAATTTCACACAGACTGACCTCATTAAAAAGTCTTTACCAGATTACCTGATCTTTAATTTAGAGAGATGAACATTTCAAATGTACACACACTATATATCCATCTAAATTCCCTTTCCGTTGAGTTTTGGGACAAGATGCATATTTTTTTAAAATCTGAACCTGTACAGAGTACCTCAATTCTAGGTAACACATGATGGTGTGCCGTGGGTGCACAGCTTTATTGGTAGCCATTTGGGATGCAGACATGGTTTTATGGGGCTTTGCCACTGATGAACAGCATGTGGCTTCTCTAGCTTGCACCATGAGCACTAGAGAGCCAATCTGCAAGGGGAGGATTTTCCTTACTCCCACAGTACTGTGGGTTGGTTAGGGGCAAGCACATTCTGCCTCCCCCCAATCCCCTAATAGCTGTCTTTATTAGATGCCCCCTCCAATGTAACCTAAACCACCCTGATAACCTGGGAGAGGATGCAGGGGTCCACCAAGCCCAACTGAAAGAGGCAAGCCACCATGCTCTAATCCCAACACATCAGAATTCCCACAGCTGGGAGATTTTGGGGGGGGGGTGATTATGTGGCCTAGGGACCACATAAATGTATTGATGAGATGGAATGTGGTTAGGTAAATTTTCAAAAGCACCTTAGTGATGTAAGAGGCAAAGTCCCACTGAGAGAGTCAATAATACTTAGGTGCTTTTGAAAATGTCACCTCTGTTCTTTCCTTCTGACGTCTAACTGCAGTGTTCAAAGTTACATGCCAAACTGTCAAAAACAGCCGCTATAATTATGCCTGAATTTTATGATGTGCAATTTCAGAGGCTGAGTTAGGATAGCAGAAGGTTTCACCCTCTGTTTTGTCTGTGAAGAAAGCATGATCAAGACTTTAGCACCATTAGAGTCTTTAATATAAGCAAGCAGGCTGACTCATTTAACAATTAGCAATAAACTTTCCGACACCCCAGTAATTTAATTACCTCTAGCCAGCCACTTGAATACTTTCTATATGTGGTGCTTCTTTATTTCCTCATTTTATCTTTTATCTTTTTTTTAATTTAGCACTCTCTTATTTCAGTTATGCCATAATCATGTACTTTACAAAGTGATTTATGAATCATTTTGTTAAATTTATTGTGAAGATCTGAGATGAACTTCATCTCCTCCATCTAGTTGGAAAGTTAGGCCTCTGAATGAATTAGAGGAACATGATTGTTCCCTTTCCAAAAGCACTTTGGTTGTCCTAATCAGATAAGATGTTCCCCATTTGATCTTAAAATAGTTAGCTGGCTTACAATAACAATTTCATTTCAGCATTTTCAGCCATATTATTTACATGGAAGATTGAAGAACGTAGAGTACTTTTTTATTACTTTATAAATCATTATTCACTCACTCGTCAGACAGCAGTAGGGATTAACCACAGTTCTGAAGCAACCATATGTTGATAAGAGCTGCACAAGAGACACTCTCAAGGCCAAATCAACACGCAGCCTGATTAGCCAAGTTAGGTACTGCTATTCTCTTTGTCAGGTTGGTTGTGTAGAAGAATTCCATCCACACAGTTTGAGAAGCAGTAGAAATGAAGCTACAACTCAGCTGTTATTGTACCCAGAGAGCTGCAATATCCACTACTGCCACTACATTCCCCCTCCACCACTAAGAATTTAAATATATGGAGATATTCCTATCTCATAGAACTGGAAAGGACCTTGAAAGGTCATTGAGTCCAGTCCAGTCCCCTGCCTTCACTAGCAGGATCAAGTACTGATTTTGTCCCAGATCCCTAAGTGGCCCCCTTAAGGGTTGAACTCCCAACCCTGGGTTTAGCAGGCCAATGCTCAAACCACTGAGCTACCCCTCCCCCCAAGAATGGGTGAATATTCTGTGACTTCGTAGATCCACCAGCTCAAGCCTGGCCACACCCCTTGCCCACTCTGGCAGTGGCAGGAGTGCTGGAATGCCATGTATGCAAAGCTCTGCTGCAAGAGGGAACTGAAAATCCTTGTGCAGAGTTCCCAGATCTCACCACCGCTTTCCATTGTAGAACTGCACAGCTTCCTCTACTTGAGGGCGACTATGGAGGAGGGGAAGGATTTTGCCAGGTGATCCCCAAGTGGCTTGGTAAGGAACTTAATGTGTTCATCTTCAGATAAAAAATGCCCCAAACCAGGACTCCAATGCTGCACTATCAGAACTTAAGGGAAGCAAGGTATCAGTTCATCCTGTACTCTAATTCTCCTGTGCCAACTGCTGGGCACCCACAGCTGACCATGGTTTTTGAGCAGCTTTGACTAAGAATACCTTTGTGATAGATACTGTCCGCTGCATGGTCTGTGTTGTCCACAGAATTCTTGGTGTTGGGTGCAGGGAGAAAGCATCATTTTGGAAGCCATAGCTAATGGAAGACTTTGAAGATGAGAACCAGGACCTCAAGCTGTCTCAGAAACTCATTAGGGAGCCAGTAACAGCAGTGATCTGTTCACTAGTTCTTGGTAAAAGATGACCTGATGCATTTTTGACCAACAGCAGGTTCTTCGTGGTTTTGTGTGGCCACAAAATAACAAAGATGTGGAATTATGGATTACTCTGGCCAGCTCTCTGTCTGAAAGAGATGTAATGATTTCTGAAAAGGCAGACATGCCCTGCAAGGCAGTTAGAATGAAGCGAGGAAGGGGATAGCAATATCTATATCCAAATTGACAATTTAGTTGTTTTCAAAGCAGACTCATGTTCTTAGTTTAGCAAATTTCATCCTGATTTGATCATATTCCTCCTTCCCGTACCCCACCCCACCCCCAACAGCCAAATTACAGATTCCTGAATAGTTTTATAATGGAAACATTGACACAGTCTTAACCATAGCAGTATGTATGGCACAGCAATAATATCAGTGCTGATGACAAATGTCATTAGTTTAATGACCATAGTTATCTATTGTCATAGTTAAGGAGGTTACTTAATGGAGTTGAATCTACTTTCCTTAATAGCTAGAATTAAGAAAATATGTCACAGCTACATTAAGCATATTACCTGTAATTTGTACAAAGAAGCCTATAGCTTGAATAATTGCTCCAACTTGATATACCATTAACCAGAAACTGACCAGAATTTAGTAAAATATATCTGGATATCTTTAGCATCTCTATTTTTCCCATCACATCGGCTCTTATTACTATTTTATAAGTAATCGGGATGAAAGGAGATCAGATTGCTTTGTGTGCAGTCATTGGATAGGTACATGATTATTTCTTTAACAGAGTTGGCACGTTGATAATATGCTTAAACACTTACGATGGGATCCATGAAGGTACTGAGGAACCTAAATATCGGGTTGGGCTCCATAATCTCCTGTGGAACCAAGTTGTGTGTGAGGCCTGTTCTGGTCGGCGGCTTCTGAGCATGCCTACTGGAGGAGGAAGAGCTACTTCTGCCACCTTATAACTTCTAGCCTAGCAGTTAGAGCCCTTGCCTGGGATGTGGGAGACCCAGCTTCAATTCCCTCCTCTCTGCCAGAGGGGTAGAAAGGATCTGAACAGGGCTCTTCTACCTCTCAGTAAAGTGCTCTAATTACAGAGCTATGTGATATTGTCACCTCGCACTGTCTTCATGCGATTGAAGCTATCTGGAAGGCTGCTAAGGAGTTAGGGCTTTCAGGCATCTGGCTCCTCATATGGGCCACCATGCCACCAGCCTACCTGACGTTGACAGACCACCTTAATCCTCCAGGTCCCTGGCATCTGGCCTGCTGCCTACAGAGTAAGCCAAAATGTTCTATTTTGGTTCTCCCAGAATAAGTTTTGGAGAATTTTCTTCCCAGAAAAGATTTCAAATTATTGATGTCTTGTCCTGACTCCAGACAAAAAGTTTTTCCAAAATTAAAAAAAAAAATTGCAGGAAGAGAATTTTGTTTTTCAGACAGATTTAGCTCCCAGACATCTAAGAGCACACTGTAAACTAGCCTCAGTGCAACCTAATCCCAGATCAGTATTACTATGTAAACTCTAAATATGCTTAGCACTGTCAGCACCATAACTACAGTATAAAGAACATCCCTGTTCCTAATAATTTTCTATCTATGATGAAAATCTACTGATGGGGGAACCTCAAAAGATTCAGAATTTTTATGCTTTTCCAAAATTTAGGGAAACCCTCCCAAGTTGCACCATCCTCTGTCCCTCAACAGTCCCCTTTGCAAACTTGCCTAAGACTGTCATCTTGGATGGAAGGACAAGTAGCTGCACTATGTCATTTCTAATACGTTGCTGAATTTTTAATGTTATTTGGAAACATTTGGCCAGTTTAACATTTATTATCTGATCTCTGTCATTCCCCAGATGGTGCTTCCTGGCCTGACGCCTCAGGGCACTGGAGCACAGGGAGAGTGCCTGGAACACTCCTGAACTCATAAAACATAAGAGTCAGCTATAGAATGAAAGCTAAGAGTAGGAACTGTCACCGCAACACTGTCCTCAGATATCTTTAGCATGTGTCCATTGCTCTTTAGAAGAGAGATTTCCCATTAGTTGATTACTGAAGAGGACACAGCCTGCATTTCCTGGTACGTATGGTTTCAATGAGGAAATAATATGTTTGTGTTGTTTATTATTATGAGCTGTCACTCTGAGGCACCACATTCAGTATCTGACTGCACTGTAGAGAGAACGGGAACCGGCAATAGCAAAATAAGGGCCCGATCCTGCAAACACTGACATGCAGGCTTAAATTTACTACCACGAGAAGTCAATGAAATGACTCGGAATAGTAAGTGAGTAAGTATTTTCAGAATTAAAGGCCTCAGATATAGCATATAAAAATGCAAGCTCATGTATCCTGAAATAAATGCTCCACAGAACAGATATTGAAAGAAAGGAGATACAACCCTGGGGTCTTAAAATGCCACCTATCCTTCAGGAAGGAAATGTCTTTCATACAGGAATTAGATGTTAATGAAGGGAACTCACCCTTTAGGTTGGGACGCAATGAGGACACAGGCGGAAATGTAAGGCTCCAAAACTGTATCTGGTCTATACAAATGTAGATCTAATTCAATATTCATTGGAGCAGGGGGACTGAAACCTGGGGCTCTCACCTTCCAGAGGAATGCCTTTACCACTGGAATATAAAGCCATTCTTGTTTTCTCTCTGGCCCAATGAATATTTAATTATTTGTACACAGTGGAACAGCTGCAGCAGGAGAGTTTGAGGGATCCCTACCGCATAGTCCGGTGGTTAGGGCACTCTCCTTGTAGGTGGGAAGAGACTCAAGTTTCTGCTTCACATCAGGCAGAGGGGGGGACTGAACCTGGGTTTCCCACATCTCTAACCACTGAGATAAAGGCTATAAGGGGGCACATGACCACCTCCTCCTTGCTATTTTGTGAGAAAGAGCTTAAGTATCTCACTCCAGAAATGGCCTCATGGCTGTGAATCCCAACCAGAGGAAGGCCTTCCCTCTGCCTTCGACTACGGATGGGTATGTCTACACAGCAAATTAAACACCCACAGCTGACTGGGGCTCCCAACGCTTGGACTCGCAGGGCTGCAAGATTGCAGGTAGGTGTTAGGGTGTGGGCTAGAGCCCAAGTTCTGGGACCCCGTGAGGGGGGAGGGTCCCAGAGCTCAGGCTCCAATCTTAACCCAAATGCCTACAATGCAATTTTACAGCCCCTAAGCCCAAGCCCTGTGAGCTTGGGTCAACTGATGCAGGCCAGCCATGGGTGTTTAATTCTGTGCAGACAGACTCTTAGATGCCTAAGTCCCTTTGAAGGGAAAGGTTTGGGACCCTTCTCCTCAGCATTTCCCATTGGTTAAGTTAAGCAGGACCCCACTCAGTGTGCTCGTTTTTGGGGATCCCAATCTTAGGTGGCCAACTCTCCCCATGCATTGTGGAGCATGGGTGTCTAAGCAGGGCTGTGGTTTCCATTAGGCAACAGGATGCCTAAATGTTAGGCATTGTAACACCGAGTCTGTTCCTTTGTGGGCATAGCCCTCAGTCTCTTTAAAATCTGTCTCTTTTCCTTGGCACCTGACTCTCACAGTAAATTTTTTTGGTGGTAGTGTGTTAAGGGCACAATAGAAAAATAAAAAGAATAAATATATAGAAAATAAAATGTAGACTTTTGGAGATCCAGTTTCATAAAACAGTTTTAGGCTGTGAATTTATATTGCTAAGCCTATTTTCCTGTATCTTGCCCAGCACAATTCATAACACTTATGTAAGAAATTAAAACATAAAGAAAAAGGTGGTGGAAAAACTCAGGAACAATGCATGTGTGCGGCTGCATATCTGATATCTCTGAACCGTTGCACAATAGATATTTATTTTAACACTTGAGTCCATTTTATCACCAGACATTGAGATTACAAAGATTATTTGTCATTGCATTGAAAAGGACAAATATTGTAAGTCTGTTTCTAAAGATGTTTATAAATACTAATTTTTTTAAATTTCATTTTCTAGGCTGACATGTCATTGAAAAGACAAGTCATATATGTTTGTTTATTATCAATCAGTTTTTTGACTGAGCTTTCAATTCTGTCCCAGATGGAGGAATATGAATAAGTAGACAGTCAGGCAAATACATGATGCTTTCCCTCTTAGCACATAGAAAATATTATGAATGCACCATTTCTCTAATATCTTCCTTAACTGAGGGAATGAGCTTTCATATGAAGAAGGATTCTGAATGGCACTATATTTCTGTACTATATGCAGTAAGGTATTCAATAACTCTTAGAGCCATCTGCATTTATTCAGGCTGCTACTTCTACTGACTTTAATGGGACGTTTGCCCACGTGAGAATTGTGGGATCAGGCTCTTACTAAATTATCCTTTTATGTAGACATATTAAATCTAAGCAGAGTCTTTCATCCATGAATTGGGAAATTAAAAATATATTAATACGAAAAGCCTTCTTGATAACTGCATTGATGGACAACACATAGTTTATATTTAATCACCTATTATTTGTAACATGTCATAACCATCCATCATAGGAGCAAGAAAATTGTCCGGCCTTACTCCTACACTACATGTGGTAATGGAAGTATAATGGGGAAAAAAGTTCAAGGGGAAAACTCATTGCATAATTAATGTCGTGTGTGGATGATTTAACAGGGAATGATGTCTACATACTGTGTAGAAGGGCTTTATTGAATCAAGTATCAGTAAATATTAAGGCTTTTCTAATACATTTTTTATGAATCACGCATTAAGTTGAAGGACACAGGTCTCATATGGCCAGTATTGCCAAACATCACAATACAAAAATCATAAGTCAGACTCCAAAAACTCATGAGATTGATTTAAAAATCATGAGATTTCAATTTATTATTTTAAAGTCATATTATTTGTATATCTTAATTGTCTTAAGGGTTGGGGAAAGCCTTGACCCCCAATCTGTGTGTGATCATTTCTGGTTGAATATTGACAAACAAAAATTCAAACCAGCCCCAGCTGATTAGTGAGGGCCTCTAATTACTATAGTCTAACTTTCTCGGAAGGAGGACCTGCCATTTTATTGCTATCCACTGTTCTGCTTCTTTTCTCACCCACCAAAACTCTCTCTTCACAGCCTCCTGCCCTCATTCCTCCTCTCCCACCTTAATCCCCTTCCTTTCTTATGTCTTGTCTACACTATGAAATTTTTTTGTGGATGACAGTGGCTGCCACTTACCCTGTCTGATGCTGCTTCCAGAAACCAGAGATTCAAGCCTAGTATAAACTAAACTTCATTTACCTGCACGTTACATTCCTCCTCCCTCATCAGGTGAAATGTGGCCCCATGCAGATGTCTTCTCCTTGTGGATACAGCTCCTTTGTTTCCTGCACTCTGATTCTTTCCCATGGGCTTGTTCAGAACGTTATGAGTCATTTATTCTAATATTTGGTGTTGTTTCAAGGTGGGGTTTAGCCAAGCTATATATCACGAACAGAGCTGACTTTTCTTTTGAGCTGTCCAGTCCTCTGAGGCTATGTCTACACAGAACTTCTGAGCCTGGGTTGGCAGACTTGGGCTTGCACTACAGCACTAAAAATAGCTGTGTAGATGTTGTAACTTGGGCTGGAGCTCAGGCCCCAAAGCCTAGGGAAGGAGGTTGGGGTTCAGAGCCCAAGCTCCAGCCTGAGACAAAGCTGAAAAGCGCTGTCTACACAGCTCTTGTTAGTATTGTATTGCAAGCCCACGTCTGTTGACCCACACTTGGCAGCTTGCTGCTGCGGGCTGCCACTGGCTATGTAGATATACCTCCGGAGTACTGTTGGAGCGCATGCTTTGGTTCTATAGTTCCTTGAGGCAGAAAGCTTTTTGTAGTTGTGAAACTGTCATTTGTTTACATCACTGAAATTCTTGTCATATAATAAGATATATGCATTCAAAATGTCTTTGCTTTATACAGATTTTCCTCCTCCCTTTTGGCAATGAGCTTGCTACACTGAGATTCATTGTGACCTCTGGCTGAGAAGATGCTTTTCTCACTTGGGGCCTGATCCAAAATCTATTGAAGTCAAAGAAAATACTCTCAATTCACTTGAGTGTATTTAATCAAGCTCTTACAACTTGGTGTGCATTTCCTGAAGTTCACCACTGACATACCCTTTGCTGTGGTTATTTCCATTGTCACCAGAACCCACTTTATCAGAACCCATTCCATCGTATTGCTCAGAAGAACCCATTGCTACAGTACATGACATAGGAAGACTTAAGGGGGTAACAGCATACCCGGTCACTTATGGTGGGGGGGTCACCACTGCCACAAAAAAATGAATTAAACTAATAACATAATCAAAGCTAAATACTTAGGCCCCAATCCTGTAAAGCTTTTAAGCACATGCATAACTTTATGAACATGAGAGCACCCATTGGCTTCAACAGGGCTATCCACATGCTTAAAAAGATGTGCATGTAATTAATCACTCTGCTGGATCAGGGTTTTGCAAAGAGAATGTGCATTAATTCAGACATTTTGTCATAATTTGTACTGAGAAAAACAATCATCTGATCTGTCACTGATCTATACCTGGATAGATATCAAAGTGTTGACAAAGCTCACAACTCCCTGGTTTTCTAATATCCAAACTGTATGATTATTACTTGACACATTTCTGTTGAAAATGTGAGTCCTAGCACAGCGTATGACAAAATGCAATGGAAATTATTTCCTTTATTTTTCTCCCTTTTCTATAACACATATGGCCTAATCTATCCTATGAAAACTTCAATATATTTTAGAAATCATGGACTTTTATGACTAATTTCCTGTACCGAACTATAATTACTTTAATTCTACATTGCTGGAGAGAATTTGAAAACAGGATTTCTTTAGAACAAAATTAGCTTATATAATGAATAAAAAGATAAATCATATTAGCTTAATTAAAACATATTAACATTTTTGTTGCATATGAATAAAAAATCAGATACAATGAAAGAAGGTTCCTCATAAAAAGACAATTTATGGAGATTTATGAAGATTTTAGGAACTTGCAAAATTCCATTATTTAACATCTCTATTAAGATCTTTACAAGCATACATAATGAAAGGCCTAAAAAAATTCAATAAATGGGCTTATGTTTAAAGTCACATTGATCCAATGCAAGTAAAGGATGTGGAAGTTAATATAGAAGAAAGGGATAATCAGTAGTTAAATAAAAACATTGGGTTAAGTTCTGTCAAGATTGCAAAACAAACAAAGAACAAGTAAACACTACTTTAAAGCACTCTTTAAAATCTGCCTGGTACTTTAGGAAAGGGTTTTATTATTCTTGTGCATGGAGTTCTTCTAAATATCTTTGACTGCTATTGCCTATCATGCTGACTAGTATTATTTCAATGTGTCCTTGTGTTCCTCGCTTTGTCTCTTGTATCCACTGTTCTCACTTGTAGTATACTGATTTTAATGGGATGTTTGCCCACATGAGGATTGTGGGACCAGGCTATTACTAAATTATCCTTTTATGCAGACATATTAAATCTAAGCAGAGTCTTTCATCCATGAATTGGGAAATTAAAAGAAGTATTTTTTCACATAATGCATGGTCAACCTGTGGAACTCCTTGCCAGAGGATGTTGTGAAGGCCAAGAATATAACAGGGTTCAAAAAAGAACTAGATAAGTTCATGGAGGATAGGTCCATCAATGACTATTAGCCAGGATGGGCAGGTATGGTGTCCCTAGCCTCTGTTTGCCAGAAGCTAGCAATGGACAACAGGGGATGGATCACCTGTTCTGTTCATTCCCTCTGGGGCACCTGGCATTGGTCACTGTCGGAAGACAGGATACTGGGCTAGATGGACATTTGGTCTGACCCAGTATGGCCATTCTTATGTTCTTATTACACATTTGTTGGGGGTAGGGATCATCATTTTGTTCTATGTTTGTGCAGTGCCGAGCACAAAGAGGTCCTGGTTTGGGATGTGTCTCCAGGCAGTGCTTACCTCAGGTTGCTCCTGGGAAGGCGGTGTCATGTCCCTCGGGGCGGGGGCAGTGTGCAGAGCCCCCGTGGCCTCCAAGCCAGAGGGACATGTTGGCCACTTTCCGGGAGCCACACAGAGCCAGGCAGGGAGTCTGACAGCCCAGCTGCACTGCCAAATGGACTATTAACGGCCCTCTCAGCGGTGCTGACTGGAGCTGCCAAGGTCCCTTTTCGACAGGTTTTCCGGTCGAAAACCAGACACCTGGCAACCCTAAGTACTACAGTTGACATATTCTGCAGCTTTTTGGGCTGTTTCATGGTGAATGGACATGTGAATAAACAAGATGCCTCCTTCTTATGAAAGGTGGTTTAAAAAGTTTGGAACAGCTATTCCACCAGAAGGAGAAACTACAGGCATTTTAATTTGACCTCAATTTTATGCAAGGTCTTGGAACAAATTTTGAAAGAGGGATTAGTTAAGGACATAGAGGTAAATGGTAATTGGGATAAAATACAACATGGTTTTACAACATGTAGATTGTGCCAGACCAACCAGATTTCCTTCTTTGAGAAGATAACTGATTTTTTAGCCAAAGGAAATGCAGTAGATCTAATCTACCTGAATGTAAGTAAGGCATTTGATATCGTTCCACATGGGGAATTATTGCCAATACGGAGAAAGACCAGAATATCATACAAGAAGATCTGGACAACCTTGAAAACGGGAGTAATACAAATGGGATGAAATTTAATAGTGCAGAGTCCAAAGTTATGCATTTAGGGACTAACAACAAGAATGTTTCCTGTAAGCTGGGGATGTATCAGTTGGAAATGACAAAGGAGGAGAAAGACCTAGGTGTATTGATTGATCACAGGATGACTATGAGTTGCCATTGTGATGCAGCCATGAAAAAGGCTAATGCAGTCTTAGGATGCATCAGGCGAGGTATTTTCAGTAGAGACAGGGAAGTGTTTGTACCATTATATAAGGCATTGGTGAGACCTCATCTGGTATACTGTGTGCAATTCTGATCTTCCATGTTTAAGAAAGATTAATTCAAACTGAAACAGGTGCAGAGAAGAGCTACTAGGATGATCTGAGGAATGGAAAACCTACCTTATGAGAGAAGACTCAAATAGCTTGGCTTGTTTAGCCTAACCAAACAAAGGATGAGGGGAGATAGGATTTCTCTCTATAAATAAATCAGAGGGATGAATACCAGGGAGGAAGAGGAGTTATTTAAGCTAAGCACCAATGTGGACATAAGAACAAATAGATATAAACTGGGAATCCACAAGTTTAGGCTTGAAATTAGATGAAGTTTTCTGACCATCAGAGGAGTGAAGTTCTGGAACAGCTGTTCAAGAGGAGAAATGTGGGAAAAAAACTGAACTGGCTTCAAGACTGAGTTTGATAAGTTTATGGAGGGGATGGTATGATGAGACTGCCTACAATGGCACGTAGTCGATCTGAGACTGTTAGCAGCAAGTATCTCCAACAGCTGGTGATGGGACACTAGATGGGGAGGACTCTGAGTTATTTCAGAGAATTCTGTCCCAGGTCACCTGCTCAAGGTCTAACTGATTGCAATATTTGGGATTGGGAAGGAATTTCCCCCCAGGTCAGATTGGGAGAGACCCTGGGATTTTTTCTTCTTCCTCTGCAGCATGGAGCACAGGTCACTTGCAGGTATAAACTAGTGTAAATGGTTGATTCTCTGTAACTTGAGGTCTTTAAATCATGATTTGAGAACTTCAGTAACTCAGCCACAGGTTAGGGCTTTATTACAGGAATGGGTGGGTGAGGTTCTGTGGCCTGCAATATGCAGGAGGTCAGACTAGATGATCATGATGGTCCCTTCTGGCCTTAAAGTGCATGAGGCTATGAGAAAATGTCCTTTTCTGTTACTCCTGTCTGAACTACCTCACACACAAACTGAAAGTCATTCAACAAAAAGCTCGATAGTCCTATAAAAACTGGAAATGGTTGTTTGTTTTTTAGAACACAGGACATTATTTTAATAAAACATATGTAAGCAGACAAACATTCAAGTGTAGTCATTCATGAAGTTACTTTTTGACGATTTTGTAGAATTGCATTGATTCTTATTGCCAATACAAGTTTGTTCAAAAGCTTTCTTTTAGCTGACCCTTACTCTATTCTTGCTGCATAGCCTTCAAATGCATGTGTTTGCAGAGAAAACAAGCATGTTGAAGAATGCCTAAGAAGTGATATTTCTGCAAAAACAGAGCAGAAAGCTATGTGACAAACCTTCTTGGATCAGAGGAAAAAAACAGCCCTTTTAGACATCAATAAGCAAAGCAGTCAGGTACAGCAGTGAGATTGGAAGGTAGCAAAGTGTTAACATGGACACAGAGAAGAGGGGCCTGTTAGCTAAATAAGAATATTTACCTGGTGATTGTCCTTGTGTTCATTAACTGGGCTCATTTTCTTTCTTTCCCCATCAGGCAGCAGTTTCAGCTCGTCAAAGAATCTTTGTCATAGGGCTCTCTAGAAACAGTGTAGGAATGCTACATCCATTGAGTCAAGTGAGACTTCTCTAGGTTCTCTCTCTCTCTACAATAAATGCTTTAAGACACATTTGTTAAACCAAAGTGGAAATATGTTCAAAAAGTATAATTATAAGGTCCGAAAATACTCAGTGTAAAAGCTGGCAATCATAACTATGTGCAAACCATTCTCAGGCACATTGTTCTGAGTTAGGGTATTAATAAACCAAAAAGGCAATTACCAGATATAAATGCTTTTTTTGACACCAATTCAGAGCTGATTGGGTTTGATTAGAGGTGTCCCTCTCAGGTCATATTATGTATTCTTACTGGGGTGGAAACACTTTAAGTGTCAAACTTCCAAATGGGCCTCCTCTTAGTGAATGGAATTCCTTGTGTGAAAGGCAGGAGGAGATAATTCATAATCTTTTCTAAAGATTCTGAGGATTGGAACCTTCTCACTTGTTCTTTTTTGAAAAACAGCCCTAAGTGCTTAATTTGCTATGCTGGAATTAGAAAATTCTTAAAGAGGTTGACAATCAACCATAGGTGCTGAAAAGGTTCTTAACATTGGGTATGTCTACACTGCAGTGAAAAAGCTGTGGGGTACCTGTACCAGCTGACCTGGAAACCTGTGGGGGACCTGTACCAGCTGATATAACATGGTAAAGCAGTGCTCCGGGGGCGCGGGGCTGCGCACTCCGGTGGATCAAAGCAAGTTCGATATAATGAGGTTTCACCTATAACACAGTAAGATTTTTTGGCTCCCGAAGACAGCATTATATAGGGGTAGAGGGGTGTGTGTATATATATATATATATATATATATATATAAAATAAAATAGTCAAGATGAAACAAAATCTTTCAATGTTATCAAAGAATTACAATAAAGTCAAAATAATCTGGAATATTTCATTTCATTTCTTGTAAAATTCTGAGATTACAACTTTTTGTCTCCATTTGGCACTACAACAAAACTCAAAGCCTCAGTGTTTTCCACAAGATGGAAATTCAACTTTAATGCTGGAATCCCAAATCTAAGTTACTATTAACTGGAGACTCAGGTATGAATCATAGAATGTCATCCAATGCTAGGAATTGATCTAATTTTTTTGTACCCTGATCATGACCTTTGTATCTGAGCCCCTCTCTGAGCTTGTTGAGGCTGATAGATATGATTATTGCTTTTGCCAGTTCTATCCTGAAGTGTTTCTCATTGAAAAACTGGTTCAGCAAGTAAAGATACTAAATCTGACAATAAGATTCTGCTCTCTTGAAGACTTGGAATACATGCTGCACCCTTTTTTGACTTCTATATAAACACACACATATATAACCCACAACACAACACACTCTATGTCAAAAGAACATTACTGAAGTTGCAAAGTCAAGCTCTCCAAAGTTAGGAAATGGCAGAATTATAGTATCCTGTGCCACCTTAATTTGACCCCCTCGTGTGTATGTATTATGTCTTTTTTCAACTTTGTCAGAAAAATACCCTGATGATTTGAGTTACATGACAGCTCACAACACTAATATCTCTCACCCTACACAATTTTTATTGCTTCTGACACTAATTGGTGATACCTTGGAAGGAAAATGAGAGAGTGATGTAGAAAAAAAAACACCTTAAGTGTAACAAGACCCTGTGAGAAGAGAGAGGGGTCTAAAAATCCTGGGAGATCAATCGAGTGCTAACAATTTGAAGTTTAATTGATATTTATTTTTCATGGCAGAAGATATAAAAGTTTTGAAAAGTTGTAACAATATGTCCCATACTTATTCCATAAAGAGTAATTTACTGTTGAAAAAAATCAATAATTTCTTAAGTGTTTGACAATTTCCAAATGGTTTATGTTTCACAAAAACGTAGGGAATTTTTCTGCTTGAAAGGTTTTTCAAAAATGGGAAGAAAAAAGATCCCTCTTGTGGATTTTCTCATGCTTACTTGGCAAGGGAAGAGGAAAACCTACAAAAGACTGGAATGGCTCAGTAGGGTTGTAATGGGCTATGGACCCTTACACCTCTAGTTCAACATTTAAAATCTGGAATCTTACTAACTAAAGACCCGGCACACTCTGTTAGCTGAGCTATCAACGTCTATAAACTTCTTTTAGATTTTTAGTTAATGGCTTGAATTAAATTGATTTTGAAACACAAAAGTTTGTTCTCAAATGGTTTCCCCTAAATCTGAGGTAACAGGTTCTTTCTTGGTATAGTAATATTGATTCCATTATTAAACTTTTAAAAAAAAATCTTAGGACAAATACATGGAAGTGAATTGAGCTGACACAGACATGAGAGGTTTGGAGGGAGACTACTGACAGCGAACTTGTTTTCGCTCTGATCTGCTTCCCTTCTACAATTACAATGTTTCTCTCAACACAGAAATGCTCAAGGCACTCAGAGACTATGGTAATGGGTGAAGAATCAGAACATGAGCAGCCTAGAACTGAACAGTTAAAGGGGGGAAGCTGTTTTGCCTAATTTTGAACCCACTTGAACACTGTGGGTTTGAAAGTGTGACTGCAATTAGGAGAGACTAGAAAGAGTGGATCAGAGAGGAAGCAGAGAGAAAAACTTACAGGGGTTAAAAAAAGAGAAGTGAGGTGACACAGTGAAAAATAAATATAAAGGGACTGTGAAGCAATGTTTTTTCCCCACAAGTTTGCTTAAGACTCTATTTATGGGCTGTATTAGACTTATATTGCACCTTGCAGTCACAGACATACTAGAAATTTGGGGTGAAGCCAATGGGAGTTTTTAATCACACAAGGAAAGCAGGCTCATAGGAAAATGTAAGTATTATTTTAATTGACTCAGGCCCCATAGTAATTAAAAGCCCAGTCTTGCAAACCCCTTCTCATGAGAACAGTCTGTATTCACGTCGTGATGGAATTCACAATTAATTTCAATAAGAGTTGTGGGCATGTACAAAATGCAGGATTGAGAACCTGTTCGTAGACCAGAATTTGGCCTTTTAAACAATGTTCTTTCACCCCCCACTTTTTTACCACCTTAGATGCACATTCTTTGGTCAGTAAGTATCAGCACATGACCATTTCTGGACAGGTGCTGGAAATGGATAAGAGCTCTACACTGACCCATATTGGAGTCTCCTGCGAGTTACAAGGCCTGTATATGCTGTAACACTACAGCTATGATATATTTAACTACTAAGGGCTGAAGTGAGTTCTAACACATACAGCTTTTCCCCAAGTCTGTTTAAGCTCTGAAATGTCCAGTAGGTTTTATTGATTTTATACCTTACTGAGGTAGGGGACAGCAGGGTTTGAGTGAAGTAAATGGGAATTTGGGATACATAAAGAATGTAGGCTCAGGCCGCTTATATCTATTTGCAGTGTCAATACATTTGTTAATAGGCTCATATTTTTTCAGAGTAAATATTTTAGTAATCTTTTTTTTTATTTAAAGGAATTTTGCTGTCAGCCCACCACTTACATGTAACCTACAAGAGGTGAGTGGGAGGGATTTTTAAATCGTATGAAAAATGCCTCAATGACAATGTCTTTTTTAAATTCCCATGTAACTTTTTACCTTTGATTATCCTCAAGCTTAACCTACCAAAAGAAAAGTGGGTTCCCCCCCCCATTGCATACTTATAAAAAGCAATTACTGAATTACATTGTTTCCAATGTATATGCCACACAATAGATACTGCTTTTATGTTTAGCTTTTTCCAGTATTAAGTCAAGGCTATTCCTGCTATTTGTGTGGTGTTTTACATCACAAGGTTCCAAGCAATGTTGCTAAGTCAGGTGACTGTATTTTTCTTCCATATTTTTAGCATCATGACCCAATTTGAGAGCTTGACCTTGTTTTGGCAAGGCTTACGCATGAGAAAAATGGAAGAAGCTGCCATATGCCTCAATCAACTCAAGTTGAATCTGCCAGAACTAGAGTAATAAGCCAAATTTCTTTGAAAGATTTCTCATTCTTTTGTGTGTGATTAAGATGGGCCTGCCTTAGTGAGGAATGAATGCAACATGTGCTTCTCTCCCTAGGTCCAGCTGGGACCAGCTTCTGGACTCTTCATTTTGTCAGGTCATATCTTCCCATCATGACTCCAGATGGTACTTTTGTTTCCTACTTCCATTTTTTCTAATTCAGATCATCCAGACATGCAATAATAAGTAGCATAAAACAATGTTCTATTATGTTAGCCCAAGAGCTCCCTTTAGTGGTAAGGATGTTACTTTCATTGCTAGTTAACCGTATAATAAAGGACTCAAAATGGCTGCCTCCTGTTAAAAGACTAATAATGGACTAAAATGCCTCCCTTCTCAACACTGTCATACTTACTTTATTACTACTGATCATAAATTCATAAATGATCTGGAGAAAGTCATAAATGATCTGGAGAAAGGGGTAAACAGTGAGGTGGCAAATACTAAACTGCTCAAGATAGTTAAGACCAAAGCAGACTGTGACAAACTTCAAAAAGATCTCACAAAACTAAGTGATTGGGCAACAAAATAGCAAATGAAAAATAATGTGGATAAATGTAAAGTAATGCACATTGGAAAAAATAACCCCAACTCTACATACAATATGATGGGGGCTAATTTAGCTACAACAAGTCAGGAAAAAGATCTTGGAGTAATCGTGGATAGTTCTCTGAAGATGTCCTCGCAGTGTGCAGGGCGGTCAAAAAAGCAAACAGGATGTTAGGAATCATTAAAAAGGGGATAGAGAATAAGACTGAGAATATATTATTGCCCTTATATAAATCGATGGTACGCCCGCATCTCGAATACTGCATACAGATGTGGTCTCCTCATCTCAAAAAAGATATACTGGCACTAGAAAAGGTTCAGAAAAGGGCAACTAAAATGATTAGGGGTTTGGAACAGGTCCCATAAGAGGAGAGATTAAAGAGGCTAGGACTCTTCAGCTTGGAAAATAGGAGACTAAGGGGGGGGATATGATAGAGGTATATAAAATCATGAGTGATGTGGAGAAAGTGGATAAGGAAAAGTTATTTACTTATTCCCATAATACAAGAACTAGGGGTCACCAAATGAAATTAATAGGCAGCAGGTTTAAAACAGATACAAGGAAGTTCTTCTTCATGCAGCGCACAGTCAACCTTTGGAACTCCTTACCTGAGGATGTTGTGAAGGCTAGGACTATAACAGCATTTAAAAGAGAACTGGATAAATTCATGGTTGTTAAGTCCATTAATGGCTATTAGCCAGGATGGGTAAGGAATGGTGTCCCTAGCCTCTGTTTGTCAGAGGATGGAGATGGATGGCAGGAGAGAGATCAATTGATCATTGCCTGTTAGGTCCATTCCCTCTGGGGCACCTGGCATTGTCCACTGTCAGTAGACAGGATACTGGGCTAGATGGACCTTTGGTCTGACCTGGTACGGCCGTTCTTATGTTCTTATCAATATATTTTAAAATAATTTCCTACCATGATGGGCCAATATTTTGATATTTGTTTTTTTTTCACAGCAACATACAGACAAAAATTATTTTCATTTTAAATATTGAGATTCATTTATTTCTATCACAAGTTGAAATCCCAAAGCCTGTAATTTTATTTAATATTTTTTTAGGAGCTCTTACATTCAAATACTGGAGGAGGTGCCAAAGGAGGCTATTGGGCTTATTCAAGGAAATGAAGTTACCCGCTGTCAAGGCTGAATCCCCACTCTGGCACTTTGAGTGCATATGGTGGGGGCCCACAAGGATTCTAAAAATTAATACTGGCCACTCCAGGCTTGTATTAAACTCCCAAGGTTACAGCTTTTCTCTGTAAACACTGGCTTGGTAAACACTGCCACCACCCAAATGCAAAAAAAACCCCTTGGACTCAGGAAGGAGCACTTGGGAATTCCTCCCTGTGGGGTACCCTCAAGTCCTTTCACCCCCTCTCCCCACCCCCGGGGAAGAGCTTAGAAGAAAACAAAGGAAATTAGCTGTTGCCACCAGCTAATCAAACAACATGCACAAACCTCTTAGGACACAACAGTCCAAATCCTGTTCTTAAAAAAGGTAAATTTTATTAAAAAAAAGAAAGAAAGAAAATACATCTGGAACTTAGGCTTTTGCTAGATTTTAAAAGAGCAAGTCCAAAAATTAAGCACCCAAAATAGCTTTCTTGGGGGGGTTCAGCTTAAAGGTTACAACCAAACAAAAGCATCTGGGGTTAGCACAGAGGAAATCCACAAGACAAAATAAAGAAATAAACCTGATTGCATTTATCTAAACATTCCCTAGCCAAATGATTTCTTCTAGGTATGGAAAATAATTTTTCATATCTGGTTCAAACCTTACTCAGTATTCCTGCTTATAACATTGCTGCTCCATGTCCCTGCAGCCCCAAGAGAACAACAGACAAAGGGAAAGTTTCTTTCCCAATTTTAAAAAGTGCTAGCCTTTCCATTGGCTCTTTTGGTCAGGTGCCCACTTTTTTTTCTTTACCTGGGGGACTTTTTAATCCTTTACAGGTAAAGCACATAGAGAACAGCTAACTGGCTGGCTGGGTGTCCATCAAAGGGAGCCACCCCGTCCTCCCCCCTTTATTTATCACACCTGCCTCATGAGGTTGGATGTCAAGAATGGCGAACCATGTGTTTTGCCTTGAAAAATGGACTTGTACTAGGATCAAGAGCAAGGCCTATTCAGACTGCAAGGTAGAGGTGTGACATAAGGTCATCAATTAAAGCTCTAAGAGGAGATTTAGGTTGGTTATAAGGAGAGACTTTTTCCTTGTAGTGAGCAATAAATATATGGCTTCCAAACAAGATAGCTGGGGGCAGGTATCAAAAGAATTTTGGGCTATACTGATACATGATTTTTAAAAGAACAAATCCTCCTGTACCTAAATATGCTATATACCAGGGTTAAGCAACCTATGGCATGCGTGCCAAAGGCGGCCCGTGAGCTAATTTTCAGTGGCACTCACACTGCCTGATTCCTGGCCACTGGGGCCTGGGGGGCTCTGCATTTTAATTTAATTTTAAATGAAACTTTTAAAACATTTTAAAAACCTTATTTACTTTACATACACCAATAGTTTTAGTCATATGTTATAGACTTAGAGAAAGAGACCTTAAAAACGTTAAAATGTATTACTGGCACGCAAAACCTGAAATTAGGGTGAATAAATTAAGACTCGGCACACCACTTCTGAAAGGCTGCCAACCCCTGCTATATACCCTACTTAAAAGTAGGGTAGAGCTTCAAAGAGGCAGGGTGAGGACTAAATGCATTTTCAGTTCTTTCCAATGACACATTTTTGATGTTTCCATGTATCTATAATATCTTATAAAATAAATATACTGCACATACATTGTTACTTCACTTAGGCTCTGTTTACACTTGGAGCATGGGGTGTGATTCCCAGCTCGCATACACATAGTCGTGCTAGCTCTCACTGAGTTAGTGTGCTAAAAATAACAATGTGTCCAGTGTAGCATGAGCCTCAGTGAATGGTAGCACTGCACCAAGTACATCCCCATGGGGTTCAGGCGAGCTTGTATGTGGAATGGCTAGCCCATGCCACTGCTCACCACCGCCAGTACTGCCCCAGCTATGCCAGCTCAATGAAATGTATGTCGACATGAACTGGGAATCACACTCCTATCTCCAAGTATAGACATATTCTTAGAATCAGACCATTCTATACTTTAGGAGATGGGCTGGAATCAAAACCCTGGGATGAAACTTAACAGCTGGACTCTACTTTTGAACCAAATCACCTACAATATTTCAACAAGGTCACACACTGTGATACAAACGTGACAGCAAACCCCTCCCAGCCAAAAAAAAAAAAAAAAAAAGTGAGGTGCTTATCTTCGAAGATAGTTTCGTCCTGAATTCACCATACAGTTGTCCTTTATTTCTTTGTAACACAGGTGGTCAGCATACTCAGGAAACACAACTGTCCCTACCTCTCTCTCTCACTGAAAAAGAAGGGGGGTGGGGAGAAGAAGGGGGAGGATGTGAGTTGAATCCTTTTCTGAAAAAAGCTGGATTTGATTTCAGGGATGGATGAAGGGTCTAGGCTGTGGGGACTGAAGAGGATGTATATTTGGCAGTGATATTTTATTCTAACAGAACTGATTCACATGCTATGTTCCTCACTTGAATCAGTCTGTTTGGGGCAAGGTATCTGTCTTGATCCAGTGGTTCACCTAGCCCCCAACTTTCAAATTAGCTTTTTTCAAAAAATGCTGAGGCTCTGGGGTATATCTAAAATACGTAAAATACTTCCTGACAACAATAAATTAATGCCTTTTTATCTGAAAATCATCTCAGATATTCAGATGATGAGTAAGTTCTTGCAGTTTCATTTCTGCTTATCCCTGCAGACTCTTAAATTACTCTGAAGCCACCAGCATTTCTAAAAGCAAGACACATTGATTTCCTCATTATATGAGGAAACGGCAAGTTAAGCAAATTTCGGAACTCTTTTCAAACTCCAGAGTCTGTTCAGAAGTGATAAGACAAGACATCATATTCAACTCTGTAAGCTTTTGTGTTGAGATAGTTCTCAGCAAAAGTATTTCTGTTCTGCAGGAGTGTGTGTGGGGAGGGGGGCGGGGGCTGTTTTCCCTCTTCCAGTAGGAAGGAGAAAAGGAGGAAAGTATCTTCAGATTCTAATTCATTTACTGTAGTTGCTTTACTTGCTCTTTCTATGAAGAAAAATCAGTGAATTTTGTATGCTAAAATTGACTTTTAAATGAAAACCCACCATGCAAAATTTTCCTAACCTCAACTGAGCGTATCAAAGATATGCAGGAAAAATAAAAAGGAATTTTAAGATCATGACGGCAAATTATGCCTGTTCAAAAAAGAACAGCAGTTAGATTTTGCTGGGGTTCTTCTGTGACCTCTCTACATATATAAGTGAATTTCAGTGTCAGTGAGACCTACCCACAGTTTACAAAGATCGGGAGCATTTCAAATGAGTAGGAAAATCAGAACAATATTGTATGGAGTAAAAACAACAACAAAATGCTGCTACTTTAGACTTGAGACAAAGCAACATGGATGAAATAAAATTTAAACTAATCCCAGATGGGATAGCTTAAATGTTTAAGTATCAGTTTCTGATAACTTGACTCCTTAAAAACACAGATTCGATCCCTCTCGGGTTAGGGTATCCTGTTGTTTTTCTGATGGAGGGAAATTAAGTAACACATATTCTGTCACTGATACTCTTTTGGATAAACTCTCACTGTTCTCTGATAGTTAACAGTCGAGCAAAAGTTACTATCTCAAATACACTTTTAATAGACCATAAAAGAAATTAGATTTATTACCTCAGTTGAATTATTGATTAATAAGTGTGCTGCCTTTAAGTGCCCAAATTGACACACATGAATGCAAAGACGTAAAGAGACAAAATTACCTTGCTTTATATTATGTGTAGTTTGGCTTCAGCTTTTAATCATCTAGGCTAAGGAGACATTGACCTCTGCTCCTGAAGACTTTTGGGTGTGCTATATATAAAAATGAAATGCCTCCCACTCTATTAGCGATGTAAGAAGAATGCTGAGTTGACAAGGAAGGCAACCAAATCCCAAAGCCAGAAACCTAACAGATTAGCTAAAGTAGAAACAACAGTAGCTCAGCTGAAAGATTTTTCTCCTACATAGACCTATCCCAACCATTAAATCTTAAGGGTGCAGTTTTGTAGTATGGAAATGCCAACGGATGGTAAAATATAACTGTAACTTACAGATCTATAAATTAAAAGAAGGTGGTGAATGATCTGAAAGGTCAAAAGAATAGAAAGGTAAGGTCTTCTGAGAGCTGTATGTTTCCGAACTATAGGGGGAAATTCTGCACGTTAAGCAAAATGGGCCAAATTTTCCATTTATATATATATATATATATATATATTTCTTTAATAAATTGTTCTTTCATTCTTGATTCATGAAGTGACAAAATGTGTGGTTTTTCCCTTGACTTTTTGTGTGTATTATGCTGAAAGGTATTTTTAAAAAATGAAAATTGTGTTTTTAATGTCTAACTTTTGTTAGAGAGAAAAATATAAAAAGACCTTAAGATTTCATAGGATTTGGTTTAGTATAAATAGAACTAATAATGTAATAAACAAACAAACAGACAAAAAAAAATCCCCACTTCAGTTACAAATAAAATGGACAAGTTCATGGGTCATATTATTCATTATCGTGACTTTTCAGACAGCTTATGGGTATGTATTAAAATATATGCAAATCCCAAAAGTGTTGCCAATTTTAGCCTGTGTGATTATCAGAATTCAGACTGGAAACACATTATTTATTATTCTCTATCCAATAGTCTTATTCTTCTGCTTAAAAAAGTTTTGATCATCTATTCCCAGCAGCTTAATTTTGTGGATATTAGTAACCTTACTGAAATCGGCTGTCTGTGGTCAATTGAGCTACTAAACCTTGTAGAGTTAAGCATGTGCAGAAGTGTCTACAGGATCAAGGTCAAAGTGAGGAAGAAAAAACAATGGCATCTGACCAAATACGTCACACAAAAAACAAACAATGAATAGTGAAAGCAAACAGATCACTAGCAATCCATGGTCTAAATATTATTCATTCACAATAATTGGTAAATAATTATAAATAATAAGAAAATTGGGATGTGTTTGAAAATAATTCACTAATCAAAAAAGGAGCTGATATCAGAACAATTTTAATTCATAATGAATAATTTGACAAGTGCTAGGTACAAGACAATATGAAATGTCTCTTGGGAGTTTTCTGTTCCTGATTTTCACCTTGCCTTTTTTTATAAGCTCCTACCTAGCTAGTCAGATATTTTAATATTGTCCTTTCTTTGGAAGAAGCTTTTGATATGACCCATACAGGTTCTCGGGCCACTGAGCTACTCAGCTTCCTGGGTCCATCAATAGTCTCCCTTGAGTCCAGAGAGATTTCTGATGAACCCAGGAAGCTGAATAGCACATACTGCCTCCTCCGCCACCTCGGAACCTGCATGGGGCATAATAAAGCAAAAACTTCCCCCCAAAACTCTGCAACCAGGGGTCCGGCAGCAGCAGCAGCACCAGAGGAGGCTCTGTCTATTAAACCTGACACCCATGAGCAATTGTTAGCTTATTTTGAAGTGCTGCATGATCCTTGCTGAATTCTTTCTTTGATTTTTTTCTAAGGTTCCTGGGAAATGTAACACAGCCTCCTTATTCTCTTATTTTGTGTTAACATCTATCTTCTCCTTCCTCTCTCCCATCACATGTTCTGTATCATTCCGACTTTGCTGAACTAGGGCCAGACTGTTTTATTACTGTCAGTAGTCCCATTAATTTCATAGATCCAAAGGCCAGAAGGGACCAGTTTAGTCTGACCTCCTGGATAACACAGGCCATAGAACTTCCCGAAAATAATTCCTAGAGCAGATCTTCTAGAAAAACATCCAATTCTGATTTAAAATTGTCAGTGTTGGAGAAACCACAATGATCCTTAGTAAGTTGTTCCAGTGGTTAGTTACTCTCACTGTTAAAAAATGTACTCCTTATTTCTAGTCTAAATTTGTCTAGCTTCAGCTTCCAGCCATTGGATTGTGTTCTACCTTTCTCTGCTAGATTGAAGAGCCCTTTATTAAATATTTCTTCCCAGTGTAGGTACTTATAGACTGTAGTCCCATTGATTCAATGAATAATAACCTCAATAGCACATGAGTAAATACTACACCCAGTAATAAAGGTTTCTGGGATGGATATCTACAATATTCCTTTGATTAGAGACCATGTTTTCATTCTCTTTGTAAAGGGCCACATGGGAAACTACATATACATTTATTAATAACAATAACACTATCATTGCTAATAACAAATATATACTTAATAATATTAATTGTCTGATACTACACTCACTTCCTCTGTCAACTTTCCCAATGATTTCCATAGGGGTTTTGCCTGAATTAGGAACCCAGGACTGGGCAACAGCTCCCTAATCGGATTCACTATGCTAATAACAAGCACTTAGCTCAAGGCTGGTTAATTCAAAAATGTAGTAAGTAGTTGACTCTGAAATTGTCTATATTGATTCTGTGTTTAATGGTATAAGAATTTTAAGAAAACTCAGCTTCTACCTAAGAAATACATCGCTAATATTTTCCTCCCATATTTTCTTGCATGGAGGGTGCTACATTTAAGTGCACCAGCAATCATTCAGAATGGCCAAACATTTCAAAAAATCAAATTCCAAATATGAGATGAAAAGGCAAGGCAGAAATACTTTCTGTATCCAGTAGGATGTGTACTATTATTATTATCTGATCCAGGCTACTTCTAGAAGGTAATTAAACTCCAAATCATGATATGCCAGTGCTCATCATTATGCTGCATGTCTCTCAGATGTCTGCCTTATCAGCTCACTATTGATCGTTACAGAAACTGAGTTAAGAAAAGCATTATCTTCACCCCTGAAGTAGGACATGGCTGTCAAAAAAAAAAAAAAAAAAAAAGGAATTCTGGCATATTTATAAGTTGAACAAAAATTAGAGTCTCTCATTTTATCCACTGAATGCTTAAGAAGCATTTACATTCCAGGATTCCAGGGAAAGCAAGGAATTTTAGAGCTGTGCTGTAGATTTCTTTTTTCTTTGCAGAAAGGGACAAAAATCACTAGATGTTAAAAACAACCCACGAGGTTAATATCAATTTGTAATTTCCCCCCATCATTATTTTTATGACTATATTTCAACTCTTGATCCCTCCCTTCTGAATTATTTAATTGCAAACTTTATAATAAAATTCCAGTTAGTTATACAATTAGAACTAATTATCAAAAAGAGGGGCAAGGGACTTTGATGTTCAGTTGGTAAATGTAGCGGATAGTAATTGTCAACGAATACAAACAATCCCAACCAAGGGAATTGCACCCATGTCACAAACACAGCCTCTTTTCTGAACATTTAAGCACAATTGTCATCAGCAGTAGTGTAAACAATATTGTTACATTTTAAGACCCAGATCCTAGCCCATGAAATGGCCCTTTTAGGTTGCTCCAGGATGCATAGAAGCCATCAGGGCCAGCTCTAGGCACCAGCAAAACAAGCTGGTGCTTGGGGCGGCACATTTTTAGGGGAGGCATGGCCGGGGCCAGAATGCCGTCCCTGCCGCCCCTAAAAATGTGCCCAGGCCACCCTAGCTCACCTCCGCTGCTGCTGCCGCTCGTGCACCACAACGCGCGAAACAGCTGATTCGCACGCCGCTACTCGCCCTCCCTCCCAGGCTCTCAAACCTCCCAGGCTCTCAAACCTGGGAGGGAGGGGGAGATCCCGAGCGGCCGCAGCGCGCAAAACAGCTGATTCGCACGCCGCTGCTCCCCCTCCCTCCCAGGCTTGAGAGTCTGGGAGGGAGGGGGAGAAGCGGCGCCCGCACCATGGCCACTCGGAGTCTCCCCCTCCCTCCTAGGCTTGAGAGCCTGGGGGGAGGAGGCAGGGCTGGGGATTTGGGGAAGGGGTGGAGTTGAGGTGGGGCCGGGGGTGGGGTAATTAAAAAATGGGGGGGGGGGCAAAATTGTTTTTGCTTGGGGCGGCAAAAATCCTAGAGCCGGCCCTGGGAGCCATACATTTGGTTTAATACACACACTCTCTTGCAGCTCCAGATGTAAAGGATGTGGCTCAGGGAAAGAGGAGTAGCTACAGTACTTGCTGTACTGTGGCAATCTCTGAGGGTATGTCTACACTGCAGCTGAGCACAAGCCTCGCAGCCCAGGCGGACAGACTGGAGATAGTGGGGCTCAAGCCAGCAAACTACAAATAGCAGTATGGATGTCGTGGCTCGGGCTGCAGCTGGGGATCTCAAGCCTTGGGGTTCTCAAGCCCTCACTTTCTAGCTCATCCTTTCCTTGGGAGTCCTTAGGGACCATTGGTGTCCAGGCAGGGTGTCCTCTGCCTCACAAGGCATTACTTCCTGGATTGCTTCACCATCATGGACTGGAGAAAACACCAGCCACTGAGCAGGACATCTGCCATTTAAAACAGCCCCCTCTTCCAGGTAACACCTTTGTCGGCTTCCCACACACAAGCACAAATCCCTGCCAGGTGACTTCATTACCAATGTGACCTCTCCCCTGACAAACCATTGCCTGTGGGTAGAAGCTAGTTTTTTTGTCTAGTGAGACTAAATTTCCAATGATGGGTCTGTGGAGCAAACTAGTCTCTATCAACCCTGTATCTCTATGTCTTGGGACTTCAGTCCAATATGGAGGCAAAAAGACGCTAGAGAAAACAATATGGAGGCTCTACCTTCAAAATGGAGTTGGCAGCTTGTACAGATACACAGAGTTCATAATCTCACACAGAATTCATCAGTGGTACAGACAGATTCCCAAACCGTCACAAATGTAATGAACGAAACAAACTGAAATAAGTCAAATGTAGGCTGCAGAGAATTGTATCCAATCTCTGAGGGATTTTTAAGGACCTGGTCAGCAAAAATGTAGCACTGCATTAGTCAGGGACTATACTGACTATACTGACTACTAGTAGCACTAGTCACTGCAAATCTTATAGCTTTCAGGTGCCAAAGGATCTAAGCTGACAATAAATGACATTCCAGAGATGAGGTGCCTTGTTAATTGTCCTTATTCTAAATCTGTTGTTTAGTAATGAGGAAAGAGGGATTCCTGCCCCTCCTCTGAGGCTGCAGATGGCCTCCTAGGAGTTGCGTATAAGAGGGCAGGATTTGAAGGGCCACAGAGAGACTATGCAATGCCATATAATATAATGCCCCACTTTGCATGGGCTTTCTGCACAGCAGAGCGCAGTATCAATGGGCGTATACAGGAAGAGGGTACAGTGTGACCATACACAGTATATGTATACTTTATTTGAAGCAGAATGGAAACACTACCTGCTTACTCTTACTCTTTCCTGCTTCTCTTTCTGATGATCTGGTTTTCAGGATCTTTTTCTGAGTCATCTCTTCATGATTTTGAGGTGTTCACTGAGATTTCTTTGCCTGTGCTTTTCCTTCCGTGTCTTCCTCGCTGCGCACCTCGCTATCTAAATAATAGGCAGTTCTGCTATCTGTCAAGGTGATCCTAGCACCAGATATTGGCATGGCCTCCTGAGTGATTACCAGATTTCTTTTCTTTGGTATAAACAGTAGGGCAGAAATGTCAAGCCTGCTGCTGACAGTGTGAGCCAAATTCAGACCTGATGTAAGAATCTACTTCTACAGGTCTGAATTTGGCTCAGTGCTATTATTTGAATAGCGAGTCAAATCAACATATTCCAAAGGAAAAATCACATCTGGGAAGGCGCTGCAGCCAGTTCTGATTGGCACATGACTGGGAGGAATGGAAAGTTAAAATTTGGACTCAGTCCTTACAGGTTCCAGATCTAGCCTAAATAAGTCGAGATATGGCTTGGTGTTGGTTGTGTGTAAAACTCTGGTTGTGTGCTGGTGGACACTCTTAGTTTATTGGATAGCTGAAGAATTCAAAATATCGACAGACCCAAATAATACTATTAAGAATCACAAGGGATCAATAAAGAGAAATTGGATGGTATCTCTAGGAGTGGCCATAGTGGGTCAGACCAACAGTCCATCTCTCTCAATATCTTGTCTTCTGTCAGTGACCGATGCCAGATGCTTCAACAGGAATGAACGGAACAAGGCAATTATTGAGTGATATTTGCAGAGAAATGAACTTCATTAAACTAAGGGCTTATCAACAAAGGGGCATTCAGGAAAAAAGGATGAAATTCAATAAGGACAAATTCAAAGTACTCCACTTAGGAAGGAGCAATCAGTTGTATGCATATACAATGGGAAAAGACTATGTAGGAAGGAGTACTGCAGAAAGGAATTTGGGGGTCATAGTGAATCACAAGCTAAATAGTCAATGGTGTAATACTGTTGCAAAAAAAGCAATCATCATTCTGGGATGTATTACCAGGAGTATTGTAAGCAAGACACGAGAAGAAATTCTTCACGCTAAGGCCCCAATTGGAGTATTGTGTCCAGTTCTAGGCACCGCATTTCAGGAAAGATGTGGACAATTTGGAGAAAGTCTAGAGAAGAGCAACAAAGATGATTAAAGGTCTAGAAAATATGACCTATGCGAGAAGATTGAAAAAACTGGGATTCTCTAGTCCGGAGAAAAGAAGACTGAGAGGGGACATGATATACACTCAAGAGACCAAATAACTTATGTTAGGCAGGTTTATTGCTATAAGCCAATAATAATATAGTACAGGAAAATGGTTCTATATTATATGAGTCTCCAGAAAGCAGTCTTGTGCAACGCTTTTACATTCACCTTATTCAAAAAATGAGCTCCCAAAGTTACACGTCAGCAGGTATTATTTATTTATTATTTATTTACATATCTCTTGTCCCATCAATAAAATCCAACCCTTCCATTTGTCCCAATTCCCTAACTTCTTATTCTGTACCATCATTATCTTTGTTTTGGATACTAACATTCCAGGTACTGGTCCGATGAACTATTTCCTTACCTTGTACTAAGACATGGATTTTGACACATTTCCTATCTCTTTATGCCAAATACTTGCTTCAGCAAATGAAAGTTGTTATGGGATATTTAGCATAAATGAACAAGAATGTTGTATAGGCCAATTTAAGTTATATAACTGTTAAAATATTTATGCTTAATGTTACTGATGCTTAATGCATACTAGTATATATAGAGCTATAGATATAGAGATATAAATACAGATATAGAAAGAGTGGATAATACATTTTATTAATATTTAATATTAATATTAAACATGTGTATATATGCACAATGTTTTATCCACACCATATGTATATAAGTATGCATTAAGCACCAATAACATTAAACACAAATATTGAATATGTAGATGGCATATATTAGTCAACACCATGTAGACAATCCCTAAATTTAAGATCGCTAGCAATTGTTTTGTGTGACTTTGGCCATTGGTCACTATGACAGTGGAACACAGATGTCATAAAGACATGGGTAGAGAACAGAACACTTTTGTGCTTCCTTTCCAATCTCATACCTAACTATTGTGTCGGGTCTAATTCTAATCACTAACTGTTGATTCCTTTACCAGTTCTGGAGTCCTGGAGACCTACATAGAGGGTCATTTCATTTATGACACATACAGTTCAGCATGACTGTGCTTTTGAATCTTGTGTAGTGGTGTCTGAATCTTGAGTTTTCTACCTCTTTTGTCTCCATCTTGTTCTTGAAGTGATCTCTAATGAAATGCAGCAGAATCTTATTCTCATGGAACAGTAATTATCCTACACTCTCTTCCTTTTCTGTTAATGTGATATGTACCACTGTCCAAACTATTCTATTATTCCCCTTTATGGTACCTCCACAGTTCCTGTAAAGAAAGAAGTTCTTCCTTTAACGACTAACCTTTTTAATGAAAGTGACCCTTTAAATGTTTTTAATAGTAATGAAAAAACATTAAAAATCTGCGAGGAGATTATCCATGTTATAAAGTAAAAATGGGTGCCAAACAAAATCATGACAAAATCCCATGTAAAATTAGGATTATGCGCTATTTTCAGACTATAGGAATTGATTCTGCTTCCACTGACTTCAATGGGAGCAAAATTGGGTGAGATAATAGGTGTAAAACTAAAAATTTCTAGCCCTAGGACTTCAGAGGTAAAAATGTTGAAGTATCATACATAGCATAAGAAGAAGGAAATTGTATTTTAAAGTCAAAGTGCTGCCACTGGGAGTTCAAAGCACTTTTCTGAGACTTCACTGTCAATTAAATTTCCATAAACTTTAGGCATGTAGGGAATTTAGGGTCGCTGGAAAGCAAGAGAGACACAACAGTGAATGGAAGTGATAATGGGGAAACTTGCAATATGGAAATGCTTTTGGGTGGACAGGAGACACAAAATTTGGAGATGGGGAGAAAAAGCAGATCAACGAGGGACTAGGTTACTTCTACCATTCATTATGTATAACGTATTCCCTTGGAAAAAACATATATTGAATTTGGTTTAATCTCTGTGTTCTTCTTCTAAGTGTTACTGATATTTATTATTTATATAATTCTATAGATGGGCCTCATCCTTTATGGATAAAAGAAATCACAGGTGTCTGCCCTAAAGAGCTGACAGTTTAAGTCAGGCATAACATAGCAAAGGATGAAGCAAAGGATGCTGGTGGAGTGATAGGGGTGGGGAGTATTGGGTTGAATGAGGACTGTAACAGTGAAATTGGCTTATTTTTATACACAAGTCTTAGATGAAAGTCACTCCTGTGTAGGGGACCCATCAAAAAACCTACACACCCTTAATTTTTGTGGAACTTAACTGATGCATATATGTTGTTTTGGTCCACTATACAGGGTAAATATTACTCCTCGTTCATTAGTTCTTGGTTTAATTTATTTGATGCTTGGGGTGGGAGTGAAAGTGGATGTATTGTATGAACATTTATCTCAATAATATTTGAAGCCAACATAATCTTTAGGTAAATTACCTCTTTATTATGTCCATTTAGGGGATGTTGTACATTATTCCACATAGTATTAACTGTCCGATCCCCAGTTTAGTAGCTATTTTTACTGTAGCTCTGATATTAAGTGGAAGCTTTATGAACATGGTTCGATGGATAGTTGTTTCATTCTTAGTCAAACCTGGAATATCTCTTGCTGCTTTATATAATTCCCAAAGTATTCTTTCAAAGCAGTTATTGATGCTTTCTGGCTTCATTAGCTCTTTTGCCATCTGCTGCCTTGATGACATTACAATGAGGAGTGAGTGATTTAGGATATTGCTTGACAAAATCAAAGATTTTCTTTTCTGCTACTCTAATTCTATGCACTTTTCTATTGATGTATCCCTGCTTGACTCACCTCATCAATTGTATCTCCCAATCAAGGTCCCTGCAATCCACTTCTTTAGTGTCATGTGATGGTTCCTTGATTTTCATACTCATCTTCTCTCCATTATGCCTAATACCTCATACATTAGCCATAGCTATTTTATGTACTTTCTTTTTGTCCCAGTTACATGGTTGCTTTTTTCAGGATCAAATTTTAAACCCCTCCAGGGTTAGTAACATTATTTGTTTCCCTCTTGATGATGTCCCAGATCATTTAAAAACAACCATTCACTAGTTGTCATTGATTCAGTCCAGTGAAAGGACAGAGCTTTCTTTCTTGTCCTTTATTTAGCTGTAATAATTGATTTGCTATTCTGAGAGGCATGATGGTCAAACGGAGAGGGCACTGATCAGAGAGCCAGAGACTTGGGTTCTATTCTGAGCAGCACTAGTGCCCTATTGTGTGACTTTGGCAAGTCATGTAACCTCTGAATCTGAGATCTGTGGATGAAAAATGCTATATGGGTCTGATGCAATTCCTATTAAGTTTCTCCTTTAACTTCACTGGTGTTGGATCAGGACCTATAAGAACCAGGAGTGAAATACTGGCATAATTGAAATCAATGGCAAAGCTCCCATGGATTACAATGGGCCAGGATTTCCCCTGAGGTATTTATTTATTACTATTTATTATTAAAACATTCCATTAAAAGAGCTACTTTATGGGGGAAAGGTTGCCAAGTTAAACTCCCTAATGTCAGGAAACGATCAAGTTCAGTTTGCAAGTTTGCCAATTTGGATCAGGTCTGAATGTGACCATATAGTATGTACAATGTAAACATTAAAAATAAAATATTTGAAAGTAGGTTTCTCTTTTACCTATCAGTTCAAGCTTCTGTTCTCCCTTCATCTGCCACTCCACCAAAAGCAATACCACCGATACCTTGGAAACACAAATCTTTCATTTCTGGACCTTGCTAAGCAAACAAGAACTTACTTTCAGGTATTCTGTGTCAAAATGTAAGTGTATTAAATAATTTATAAAACCTACAGTTCTATATCTGGTTAATAATTAAGGTTATTTGTAATTGTGTTGTTTTTATCTGTTTTCCTTCTTGTTCAGACCTGTTGAGGAGGGTGTGGGCTGAGGTGGATGCATTTCTGAGCAGTCTTTGTTTTATGTTTATGTTGGGCTTTTTAATTTAGGAGATAAGTGCCAAGAGCACTGGACAGGCACAGTAGTGGGATGTACAAACCCCACACTGGAGAACAAAGGGTTAAGGAGCAGCTCTGAGCCTATGTGGTCCCACCTTGCCAGACCTGCAAAGCCTGCACAAGCTGGAGGTGGAGTTAAAAAAGGGAAGCAGAGTGGCTCAGAGGAAGCAGACAGTGAAAGGGAGCAGATCTCTGATCTGAGCTCAGGGGAAGTACTACTTAGGAGCTCTTGTTGCCGGAGACCTGGGCACACACACTTGATAAAGCCTGCTTATGAGAGACTGGTGACTGATTCTGAAGGTCAGAAATTTTATTTGTGATCATGTAATTTACCCTGTTGGGAAAAAAGGTACTTAGGTAGGAAGTGATCCAGGGAGGTAGCTGCTTAGCATCCCAAGGTACAGAGCATAGCTGCCCATCATTGGGTTCTGGATCAGAGTCTGGTGGGGAGGGTGGGCCCAGGCTCCCCTATCAACTCCAAAAGATGGGAGAATCCAGCTAGGGAAGATCCTGAATGTTCAAGGGCCCAGGTCCCAAGTTCCCAAACTACAGTGAAAGCCCTGAAGCCCATGTGAACACTGAAAGTCTTCTTTGTGATTACACTTTCTTTTGGTGTACCCCAAAAGGGGTGGACTGGAATGTGACTCAACTGGAGGGCTGAGCCATGAAAAAAAATGGGGTCTGCCCCAAGACAGAACTGAAAAGTGGGGACATCTGGGAGCGAGACAGCCCTCTGCACCTCTGTCTGACCAGTAGACAGCACTGGGGGTGAGTGTACCCCTTTACTGTCATCTATAGCTGTAGTTTAAAAAGTGGAATAAATAAAAAATAAACTCTGTAATTTGCTGTTAAAACAGCTGACTTTAATTAATAAAACAACAATCAAGTTCATCACATGAACTAACAGCACTGAGAATACTATGGGTCTACTACACTACTGAAAATACTATCCTGTCTAGCCTGGTACAATGTAGTATTTACTCCTGAAATTCTGAAAATGAAAATTACAACCGCAATGGAATCAGCAGCAGAGCGCTCCAAGGATCAACTGCAGATTTGTGACCAGATTATCAGATATATGAAATATACAGGTAGTAATATGGCTGTTAGCTTTGGTACTAAAAGCTATTTGGAGAAGATATTAGAGAGTATTTTTTAGCCTGATCATGTTCAATGCAGATGCCTAAAATAATTAAGACTGCAAAATCCGTAAAATAAATTGCAAAGAACATGATCCTAAAATGAATTGCAAAAGCATTTGTGGGGGGAAAAGAATCACTAAATAGATAAGATCAGTATGCTTAGCCTTTAACCCATGTCAAAAAGACTTTGGAATGAAATGCAACTTCAAAATACCCTTGATAACTACAATATTGAATAAGCACCTGAAAATATTTGTCTATTTGCTCCTTTAGTGCAAAGATAAAATCTATTTTGGCACAATTGAACATAATGATTGTTGTTAAGACAAACTATACCAACAGCTATTTCTCAGTTTTATCTGAGATAACAATGTTTTTCCTTTACTTAGACTAAGCAATAACTATGGTGTCTCACATACCACTGTGTGGTTATGTTTGGCAAATGTTGACATTGTAACAGAACATTTTAAGATCTTGATTCTCCAATACATCTGAACTCTACTCTGACATACTGGAGACAAGCACTACAGGGAGATGACTGTTGCTTTGCAATCTTTGGCCACCAAGCTCCAGTGTGAGTTAAAACTGCAGGGCAACAGTTTTAGTTTATGTCACACGTGTGTGGTCAAGAATTTTAGGATTCAGTCACTTACCCAGATCTTATTAAAGCTGTCAGAATCTTTTTGGTATGCAAAAGTGGGCTGCATATCTCACAGGGACAGCACTGCCTCCTTCAAGTTACATTGGGACTACTTTTCAGAGCAGCAGCCATGTTAGTCTGTATCCGCAAAAAGAACAGGAGTACTTTTGGCACCTTAGAGACTAACAAATTTATTAGAGCATAAGCTTTTGTGGACTACAGCCCACTTCTTCGGATGCATATAAGAACAAATTGCCTTTTTTTGCCATATTTCCCCTGTCTTTGTGCATTTCTGCTTTCAATCCCAGCTGGACTCAGACACACACAAATGACCAGATACTGATGTTTGATAGCACATTAGTCTCTATTTATGGAGTCAAGTGCTATTTGATATGAGCCAAAATATCAGAATCTGAACCAGCATGAATAAAGAAAAGAGTTCTCTAAACTCGTTCAAATCTTGTAAAAGTTTGAGTTTTAGCGGAAAGTGTATGAATTCTTTTTATTTTACTCAGACTGGCGTCTAGCCTTAATTTAATTGCCCATCTTCCCTTACACTGAGCACACGAATTTTTTGTTTAGAAGTGTCTTTTTGAGTGTCTGTTTCCCTTTTTGTAACCGATTCCATATAAATATCTGCATTTCTCTGAAATAGTTGTCTAAACTCCCTTTTCATGCTAGTTTTGTTAGTTCATTTTCTCAAGTTTTTATTCTTTGCTTCAATTAATCTCTCCTTTTCACAATTTTAGCTATGTCACTGTGAAGTTTCCTCTTCTCAAATAAGAAAAGAGCAGAACTTCTTTAATCCTGCTTCATAACTAGTATTAAATTAGCTTCTTTGAGCTTCACCCCTCTAAAGCAATTATATTCTCTCTTTTTCTTAAGTGCAGATGCAAATTAGGATAAAGGCATCAGGGATTCCACACACGCACACACCCCACCCCATTTTTATTCCTAGCAATTTGCATTAACTAGATATTCCTACTTTTTCCCCCTCCATGACTCAGAGTAAAACATGTATTATATCTTAAATTAGAAAAAATGTGAGCTCTAGCAACCTAAAGCCAGTGCTTAAATGATGCCATGCCTTCACTTTGTATTTCATTTAGCATTGGTTGTTGCCCCACAACATAGTGTCAACCAACAGCTGGATATCGTACTGTAAAGCAGCTTTTTCAAAATATTGATGAAGTATATAGGCAATATTTCAGATAATGATCTTTGCAGAACTCAGTAAATTTTTTCAGATTATAAATTATCTGTTTTTCCCTAGTACTTTCTTACGCCTATGCCTTCCGTTTTCATTTGTGCCAGTGCTAATATTTCACCTGGTCCCTTGCTCACACTTGGCACTTTAATGTATAGACATGCATGAAATGGTGATTGAAAGTATTTTTTCCATTTCATGTCTCGTAGGGTTTATTCACAAGCCATTGAAAAGTGATGAGCCTTTTTGACCAATTCTTGAAACACTCGTGTCTTTTAAGAACATAGTAAAGATTTACTAGCGATAGGCAAACATCAAAAAGTTTAGATACTTTTCTGAAGCTTTTTCAAACTTGTAATGTTTTATCTGATTTTATGAATATTGTGACAGATATGGCAATTTCCTGCAATATTGTCGAGAAACCTTACTGAATTAAGTTTAAGTATCTTAGGAGTTCATTGTACTAAAAATGCAAATATTGATGTATTATTGTGGGACTGTATGTAACTTCTTTGAGAAGATATGCCTAAGGTAAACCCAGGAAAGTGTTTTGACTTTAAAAGGACTTTTTGAAACAATGTGCTACCAAAACAAATTTAAATGGGATTCCTAGGAAATACTTGAGAGGAAAGGAAGACAACTTCTCACCTCTAGACCTTTTGAAGCTGTGCCCTGAGGAGAAACATGATCACCTGTTACATGAGGACAAGATCAGAGGCCCACACTGGATAAAGAGTGACTCACAGACTCATGGCTGTGCTTGTTTGATGTGAAAGCTGTCATGAATTTGTGGCTACAGAAAAACACACAGTGGGGTCTGAAGGACTGCTTTCCTGCAAGAACCCTAGTTGGAGTTGGGGTGATATCTGGGAAACTTATTAGAATGCATGTAGATTTTATTGTTTTTAATATGTTTTCACTGTAATGCTTTCACCTTAAGAATAAATGTGTTTGCTTAGAACGAGTTGTGTGGTAAATTAACTGTGGGTAATTACACTGCTTATAGCCTCTGAGGAGAAAAGTAAAACTCACCTCCTTAGGCATTCTGACGTTACTGGGGAATTTTCAGTGTAGGCAGGGAACTATGAAGCCTGGAAATACCCTGGTCAGGAGGGAAGGGATACGTGTCTCTACTCAAGAGAGGTGAGAGATGGGGAGCTGGAAGCCTGAGACTTGTTGGCCTCACTGGCCATGGAGAGTGGAGAGGGGGTGGTCTGGCCCAGGTGCCCTGAACTGTGACAAGTATAATCTGTAGGAAGATTTACACCTAGAAAATGATTTTTTAGGAAGAAAAATTCAAGCAAGTAACTTTAATGACAATATATTCAGCATGTAAAAGAGTGCATCGCAGATGACAATAAATATTTCTCCATGATCCAGTTGCTAACATGTTCAGTTAAGGAACTGAACGGCAATAACACTGTCCGACTCCAAAGGATGTTACATTCTTCACTAGAAATGGAAAACTATTAAGCTGGCTTTCCCAGTAGGCTTCAAGTACTTCTTAGCACTAATCAGTTTAGGACGGCAGTGGGAATAGTCTTTCTGAGTGTGTTTTGATACTTCTACTTCTCACCTCAGCCAAAAGCAGAAAGTGGAAGGAGATGTTGAAATGAAACTGCGGGAGTAGAGCTGATCAGGATTTTTTTGACAAACTGTTTTTTGTTGGAAAATGAGGCTTTGTCCCAACCAAAACTATCAATAGGAAAGGGTTGATTTTTACAAATTTCTCATTAAAAAAAAAAAAAAAAACATTGAAAAAAAGAAAGGTTTGAAATGGTCAATACATTCCTTTTTGATATTTTTAAAAAAATCAGTTCAAAATGATTTGGTTTAGAAATTTAAGCTAATTATGGTTAAAAAAATTTAAAAAGTCAAAATCAAAACAAAATTTTTGAAATTATCAAAGTGAATGGTTGTAGTCGACCTGAGCAAAAAAAAAAAAAAAAAAAAAAAAAATCAGATTATCAAGTCATGAAAATTTGAGATTTCAACTTTTCTTTTCAAGTCAGTTTTTTTTTTAATCAAACGTTTTCTAAGATGGGAAAACCATTTCTATATTAAGTAGCGGTCTCATCTGTGCAGCAAAATTATCTGACCAATGTCTTCTGATTCCCAGACTCATTATCAGTCTACTAAATAGCAACCTCTCCAGAGGGGAGTTTAAGGTCTCAGCATTCTTACTGTTCATTTCTCCACATTTACTTTCGCCATCTTTTATTCTATGTCTGTTCACCTGCTATTAGAATACAGTTTTAAGGTACACAACACATTTTATTATCACCATCACCTTTTACTTTATTAGTAGAATGGTAGACACCTCACAGAGCCTGCTTTACTATATTTCATGTTGTAAAATAGCTTCCATTATAACCCCCCGTTTTAATACACACAACTTTCCTAGAAATTCATATTTGGCTTAACCTTCCCATGTTTGGTACAGTATATGTAAATTATAATCGTTAATTTGATAACATACCCTCCTTTGAGTTGGACAGTCTTCCATTTAAACAAATTCTAACTTCTCTAGACAGAACTGCAGCAAACAGCTGAAGTCTGATGCTTTAAATGTAACAATTCATAATCCTCAATGAGGATTATTGTCTCTGATATTTGGGAAAAAAAATAGTTTGATCTTAACAAAGATTTGCTCATTTGAAAATCACGTGCTGAGCTTGTGCAGTTTTATTATTATATACTATTGTATTGCGGTAGCACTGGGAGTCCATATCATGAACTGAGAATCCATTGTGCTAGGTGCTGTACAATCATAGAACAAAAAGATGATCCCCAAAGAGCTTACAATCCAAGGAAGTAAAAATAAACAGTAAAAAAGAGACCTTATCTTTAGAGATCAACTGAAGTGGCTTTAACCTCATACCATTGCATTGTCACCATTAAACCTCAATATCACAGGGAGCAAAACATTCTGCACAACTGATGATAAAGACAATTGACAATATGGCAGAATTCATAATAATGCGTGTTACCAGACAACCTAGGCTAAACTAACAAATCCATTTCATCCTTGCTGAAGTTCATCACTGCAGTCCAGCTGTTAACTCCACAAGGGAGACTGTCAGCCCCTCACAGTAAAAAGGTATTCATTTACATTAGGAAGACTGCCAAACAATAATTGTAATTGTAATAGCAAAAGCGGTGATAATAATGGGTAACATTATTCAAATAGCCATAAAAACTAACGTTACAAAAAAGGTTGACTTCATAATACTGAAAATAGATTCTATCCAAAGGCTTCTACAAAAATAGTTGACCAGCTAAGGTAGTCTTCAGCTGATGTCAATCTTTACCACCATCACTGGGTTTGATCCTCCACTCTGTTACACAAGTGCAATTACATTAACGTCAGCCAGGACAAGCAGACATAAGAGAGGGGAGGATCAGGCCTGCTTTCATGACAACAGCTGTCATGGCATTTGTGACAGTGTACCCCATAAGGCTTTATGGGGGGGTGCTTATAAATGTATGTATGACATAACTGGAATATGTTTTGTGCTGCCTGTGCCATGTAACATATCTCCGTAAAGGTTATGGTCTACTATATCTATTCATCCTATTTGTACACATATATCATTTTCTACTTGAGGTTAAGAATATGGGCTGTATACTTGCTTGGTTTCTAAGTAAGCTTTGTGAGGCATTTGATCCATTTCTTTAGGAAGGAATTTGCAAAGTTAAGTACCTGATCAGGAAGCACTTGGGGAACAATGCATCTTGGAATGCTCCAATCCACATAAGAAGTCTTCCTGGAGACATACAAGATACCATGTGGACAATGGCTTCAGCCTGTAAAGACTGAGCCATGCAGGGACATGTGACTTGCCCAGGTGACTCCAGAACTCCATCTTGGAGCTGGACTTTGCATAGGAGGGAGGGGGGATCTCCATCCACAAGAGAGAGTCTATTTAAACCTGTGGGAGATCCCTCCATTTTGTCTTCAGCTGGCTAAGGAAGGAGCCTCTCCACCCTCCCCCAGGATACTTGAAGGAAACTGGAACAAACGACAGTAACCACAGGGGGTGTGAGTGATTGCTGGACCCAGGCTAAAAGGATATTAGCCTGTAAAAGGGAGCATTCTGGAGCTGGTGAGGAACATATCTGTATTTAGTTTGATTAGACATAGATTTGCGCATTTTATTTTATTTTGCTTGGTGACTTACTTTGTTCTGTCTGTTACTACTTGGAACCACTTAAATCCTATTTTCTGTATTTAATAAAATCACTTTTTATTCATTAACTCAGAGTATGTATTAATACCTGGGGGAGCAAACAACTGTGCATATCTCTCTATCAGTGTTATAGAGGGCGAACAATTTATGAGTTTACTCTGTATAAGCTTTATACAGGGTAAAACGGATTTATTTTAGAATAATATGCATAATATGCACTAAAAACTATAGCACTTTTAGACCCCATTGGGAGTTGGGCATCTGAGAGCTAAAGACAAGCACACTTTTGTGAGCTGTTTTCAGGTAAACTTGCAGCTTTGGGACAAGTGATTCAGACCCTGGGTCTGTGTTGGAGCAGACAGGAGTGTGTGGCTCAGCAAGACAGGGTGCTGGAGTCCTGAGCTGGCAGGGAAAACAGAAGCAGGGATAGTCTTGGTACATCAGGTGGCAGCTCCCAAGGGGGTTTCTGTGATCCAACCCATCACAGCATTGCACACAGTAATATATTTCCTAGGAAACCTTCTACCTTCCTGCCTTGATGACTTGTCAGCGTGCTGTTAACAAGATGCTGTTAGACTCTGAATGCCTGACTCTGCTCCCTTTAATACCAATGGAACTACTGTTAAGTTCACTGGTGCAGGATCAGGACCTATTCTGGGCTGTTTTGTGAATGTAATGTAATTCTGAGTTTTATTCAACTAGATTATTTATTAAAGAAACTGCTACAGTAACATATATATTTTTTAAACGTACTCATGTGATGGTACCAGTTACTTCTCAGTCTGAAAAGCAGCACAGATTACTTTCCAGTTTTTCTTCTAACCCTGTCATTCCTCTCCTAAGCATGACTGATGATTTTCATACAGATATGTTACTTGGTACAGCCAAAGAAAATTTCAATATGCAGGACATGTAAATCTAATGTAGCTAGGGTCAGGACTATTCATTAGTAAGATTACATCCATAAAAAGAAAGCAGTAGCTAAAATGTAATAGATTACTTTTCACATCCAGTAATCAGTAGTTTTTAACATATTGCATTGTAAATCTACAACCTATTGTGCATATAAGTATGTATGTAAATAATTGTATGGCATAAGTAACCTGAACAACTCTTGTTATGTTAATTTTGTTTAGCATTTCTTCTACTTCTCATGTAACTTAATAGGGAATATGGAATATAACAAAGCTGATGCCTAATGGTAATAGCTGATTGGCTGATGATTCTGTCTCTCTGTCTCAGTCCTTCAGCCATCCCACTAAAAGCAATGGGACTGCTTGGAGAGTAAGGTACTATTCCATATGAGTAAGGATATCAGAACCTGGTCATATAGGCGCATAATATGCACTAAAAACTATAGCACTTTTAGGCACCAATGACATTAGGATCCTATGTTCCTTGAACACATTCAAACTGTGAACTTCTTGAAGAAACCCCACCTTGCTATTCCTGCCAGATACTTCCCCCAACCCATCAGCATCACCTATATCTTTCCGGGATTGAAGTTTATCCTGTTCACTCTTGTCTAAATTCTAGGAAGAAATATCGGGGTCTGAAGTAAATGAGACTCAGAGTCATATGTAATCTGAATGGTACTATCATGAAAGCCCTGTTCACCTTTCTGTCTCTACTGTCCCTCCAGTTCACATACATGTTGAATGTGGGACCGGGATCAAAAATTGTTTTGATGAACAAAACATGACCAATCATTCAAGAGAGACAATCAATTGCTCAAAAGGCATCCTCTTGGATCTGTCAGGGAGGAAGAACAAAATCATTCAAGAACTGAATTATCTCATAAGGCTTCAGATTTAGCCATCTTAAATCATCTGTTGTGGGGTTGCTATTTAATTATTTGTTTTTCATTTACTATCCTTCACTTAGGCTAAGTTTAGGCATCAATAGTTCCAGCCCTAGTTTTAGAGTGCTAGGAAGAGCTAAAGAACCACATAAAACTTATCATAAATGGTACCACAACAAGAATATTCAGATGATCCATGACCAAAGGCAATAAGTCATCAGACACATTGTGTAGCCCTGTAGTCATGTTTCTAATAAGCCAGGAAGCCTCTGACAGCTAGCTCATAATGGATCTGAGAAGTAAGCTAGAAAATTTATTCAATGAAGATAGCTTGCAGGTAAGAAAATAGGCCACTAAAAAAAAGAGAATGACACATTTGAAGGCATGCTTCTTAACTCCAACCATTCTTTATTCATACTCTAGGAGATAGTGATTAGCCACAGGAGGCCTAGACCTACTGACTCCATTCATCCAGTACGCCACTCTAGTTCGAGAGAGAAAATGTAGTAGACAGTGCTACCTTAGCCTGTCACTACTTGTTTGAGCTTCTGAAAATGCATTTCAGGCAGGCCCAGCCTCAGAGCTTCTGGTGCCCCAAATAAGACTAAATTAGAATTCCCAGCAGACAGTTTGTGATGGAAGAGCTTTAGTGAGATTTTTACATAAGTAAAAATTCAGATTCAGTATTTCCCGTCATTTCATGAAATACTCACAGGAACGCACATAGTTCCTGCTGCATTTCTAGATATGGCATTATTAGCATCATTGATGTGTCAGCAAAATGAAGCTAGAGGCATAGAAATTAGTTGTTGTTTTTTTGTGGTTAGAAATGTAAGCATTCATACAGTGTCATTTAATATAGGGTGTTGAAAGTGGGGCAGGGGGTGAGGAAAGGAGGGAAGGAGGGGAGATGACAAACCTAGAGCATATTTTAGCTGTGAGTGTTGCTTTGATTAGTATGAAAATGGAATCACAGCTAGTATCACTGTGTAAATAAGCAGAGATAAGTCATCTCACATGTCATTGCCAAATACCTACGGTCCTGCCAGAACATTTGGAAACTAAGTGGGCAATAATCTGATAATCCAGAAAACCTCTGACAATCAGATCAAAATGTATCTGAGATGTAATTCCCTCATGCTGTGACATATTTCAAGTGTCCCTGAAGCCAACCCTTTCAACAGGTGTTTTGGCTGTAGGAAGACGAGTTCTTTTGTTATCTTGGTAAGTCCACTCTGATCTAATTCTCTTCCATTTACACTGATATACAACAGGTATAATGTTTCCACTGACTTAAACGTTTCCAGTGTAAGTGAAAGACAATTAGACCCCATCACCTGTGTTTGTGTGGTGGTCTTTGTGGTTCTAGACCCGGGATCGGCAACCTTTGGCACGTGTCCCGTCAGGGAAATCCACTGAAGGGCTGGTACAGTTTGTTTACTTGCAGTGTCTGCAGGTTCGGCTGATCGCAGTTCCCACTGGCTGCAGTTCGCCGTTCCAGACCAATGGGGGCTGTGGGAAGCAGCCTGGGCTGAGGGATGTGCTGGCTGCCGCTTCCCGCAGCCTCCACTGGCCTGAAACGGCGAACAGTGGCCAGTGGGAGCTGCAATCGGCCGGACCTGCGCATGCTGCAGGTAAACAAACTGGCCTGGCCCACCAGCGGATTTCTCTGATGGGCTGCGTGCCAAAGATTGTTGATCCCTGTAGGCGAAAAGTTTAATCTTTTTGTGGAAAGAATTAGGAGTTTCTTCTATCATTGCAGTCCATTGTGGTCCACTGTATACCACAAAGTCTCATCATCTAAGATCTGAAGTACTAACAACTTCAGGGAATATGACAGCACATTTTTTGTCACAAAAAGTGCTACTGCAATATCCTATGCAGATGCTGAGGTGGATCCGTGCCCTAAAGTCTGAAATCAACCAGCTCCAGGATTCTGAGCACTGATCAAGGATGATTCTTTGCTGCTGAATAAAATGATCCTTCTTTACACTGATTTATTTGGAATCTGGACATTCTATGTACATGGGAAGCAATCCTACAAGAAAATAATTTAGGAGTACATGGAGCAATGTATCTCATTATTCTATGCTCAGTCTCAATACTCAATAATTGCGTTTTAGTGAAATACCCCTTTTAATTCAAAAGTAATAACGTACAAAAATAATAATGTACAAAAAAAGATAGTAAAGGTAGGGAAAGGGGAATGAGCTTGATGTTTAGTGGAGAAACAAAAGAATCTGAAGTATCCATTGGTTCTAAGATGCTCTGGAGAGTGATGGAAGGGTGGAAGATAAAGAATCTATGAACTATATGTAAAATTAATACAATGGTAGCCAGTTGCAAGTTCATAATCACAAACTGATTCATCCCACAAGATTACCAGTACAGAAATTACTGTCAAACCATTGACCATCTGTTTAAAAATACAATTTAAAATAATCCCAACTGTAAATTTATTCACTGTCAAAGCTCTTTAGGATTTGGTAATTCTCAATTTTGTAGTTTGTTTGCTGTCATATGTCCTGAGCTAAATGAATCTGAAATTCCCCAGTGAGTTTACTTCAAACTGTGCTTTATTACAAAAAATCTAAAACAATTTATAGAAAATCTTGCAATAGTTTTTGGTAAAAGCTATGTATTGTCTCACCAGTAAGAAAGCAAATTATATTAATCTTCACTGCCGCAAATTGCTAATGTACACTCCCAGTACTCTATTTAAACTGTATGCAAAATGTATAAGGCTAAAGAGTTAATGCAGAATTTGTTTTGAAGAAATGGCTCTAGAAAGACCATCCAATGGATTCAAATGACTGCTTTTTAAAACTATATTGCATTTTACACTGTATAAAACATACGGTGGTGACATTTAACTTAATGTCCTCCAAACGTACAGTATCCAGGTTGAGATTTGCAAAACAGTCTAGAGGAGCTAGAAACACATAGGCGACAAGGTGGGTGTATTGGTCCCTTGTTCTCCAGCTCAGAGGAAGGCCACTCCGCCTCACCTCAAGCAGACTTCAAGTCACAGTTTGTAGGGGAAACTCCAGCCCCGTAGGCGGGGCAGAGCCAGAAACAATCTATAGCCCAGCATCTTAAAGCAGGGTGGGGCACAAAATAGTCTTGGTCTCTGGCCTGCAGTAAGGGCAGAGCAGCACAGAAGTCTGGGGCCCGGACCCTCAAGCAGGGTAGGGCCCAAACAGTCGGGCATCCTTACTCTAGTGGACAGTCAACAAACACAGGCCTCTGGGCCTAAAGGTGGGGAGGCTGCCACCCCTGGGGTGAGGTGGCAGGGGTAGGGAGACCCAGGACCACACGACTCCCACAGGTCCCAGTCCAGAGTCCTATCAGTGTCAGAGTGTTCTGTCACTGGGTCAGCAAGGAATCCCACCACAACACTCTGACACACTCCAGCAGCAGAACCAGACCAGAGTCCAGTTCCCCTGGGATACTTCCCACTGCAGTTTGGGTGTAGGGCCCTGTAGTCCAAAGGTCCTCTGTTTCCTCAGGGTACTCAGCCACCAGCAGTCCCCTCAGTTCCTCGGGGCATTTGTCTGATGGTGGTGCTGGCAGCTCCTCAGGGTATTCGTCTGTCTCCTCCAGCCACAGGTCGCAGCTCCTCTCAGGGCCTAGTCTGGGATCCTGTGAGATCCCAGCTCCCTGGAAAAGAAGTCTTCTCCCTCTGGTGCTCAAGCCCCAACTGAGCTCTGGGGAACTCCTTTTATACTTCCTGTCCTACCCCAGGACTTCTGGTGAGGGGGGCAGGGCTTTATTTTTCTTTCCCCAGCTAGTAAGTGCACACTGGCTCAGAACATTGTTTATTGAAATTAAATAGAGAATGTGTGTCTAAATCCCCACAACTACTTTGAAAACTTCATCCAGTCTTCATTATCTTTACAACATAAGCAAAGATACTATGGGGTTTGATCACAGATGGGCCAAAACCAAAATCTTGAATCCCAACATCCCTGAACTTGAAAGCCAAAACTAAATCCCGAATTTTGCAGATGGACCTATTTTTATGATAGAAAGAACCAAAAACTTAAAGATACGTATTCACCATCTTTGGATTGTTTGAAATCTGCATTAGGATCTGAAATGGGAAGCTGGAATCCTCTTCAAGATTTGTTGTAAAATAATATCTGTGCCTACAGACTTCCCATACACACATCCACTCTGTTCCAACAAACACAAAGGGCTTAGTTCAGAGTGAAATAAGGCTTACAAAAAGAATGTAAGAAAGACCATAGCAGAAGGTTTGACACTGTTGGCTGGGATCCTTTACAAAAGCAAATGTTTGTAGCATTACATCCAAAAAAAAAAAAAAAAATGTTAACAAGCTGCTTAAGGTTGCAAAGTCAAGTACTAAAAAATTAGGAAATGCCAGAATTAAGGTTATCTGTGCACACTTAATTTGGGTCCCTAGCTCAAATGCATTATGATACAATCTATAATTACATGATTACATACTATTTTTTTCTATGGGGCCGCTGCCTCACTTAGTCCGTGGGAGGCATCGAGAAGGCACAATTGGATGGGGAGTTCTGCTCAGTCCCTGCAGCTCCTGTATGGCGCATGCTCTGTCATTGTGGAGATGGAGCAAACTCAGTTTGATGGGCACATAGCAGCTGTGAAGGGGATGGAGCATGTTCTCTGTAGATCAGGGGTCGGCAACGTTCAGCACGCGGCTCACCAGGGTAAGCACCCTGGAGGGCCGAGCTAGTTTTATTTACCTGCTGACACGACAGGTTCGGCTTATCGCGGCCCCCACTGGCCGCGGTTTGCCGTCCCGGGCCAATGGGGGCGGCGAGAAGCAGCGCGGGCGAGCGATTTGCTGGCCGCGGCTTCTCGCCACCTCCATTGGCCTGGGACAGCGAACCGCGGCCAGTGGGGGCCGCGATCGGCCGAACCTGCCGCGTCAGCAGGTAAATAAAACTGGCCCGGCCCGCCAGGGTGCTTACCCTGGCTTGCCGCGTGCCGAACGTTGCCGACCCCTGCTGTAGATGGAATCTTAATAGACGTTAGCGGCCAAACTCTAACAAATCTATATTGAACATGTGAAAACTGAGATTTTTCAGAGTTTAATAATTTGGCCATATTTGGGCAGATTTTCATGGGAAAGGCAAAAGACTCATTTCTGACACTAGGGCAACCCCCCTGCCACATTTAAAATCCCTGCTCAAAAGCATGGGGGCACCAGAGATTTGTAAAAAATATGTTTATCCATAAAAAAAACAATCCTTAAAACCAACTTATTTTTCCTAATCTTCATTCTCAGAAATGACTGAACTATTTTGGCTGAAACTTTCCAGAAAGATTAATCCTTACTCAGATACCCAATACAGAAACTTTCAGCATGAACAATTAAAGTTTGGCAAAGTTTATAAGGAAGTGAAAACAGGGTCTTATAATGGAAAATGTCTGGCAACATTCACTAGAAGTGTCACTACCTGTGTCACCTATAATATTATTATGCCTAAAAAATGGGTGACTGCTGAGATAGCTAATGAAAGCTCAAATGACTCTGGATACACATAAGATGGTCTGATTGGGACTGATTATGACATTGAATGAGGCTAAAAGGCAAGACGCCTTATTTTACTGTCAGAAAACATGGATTAATCTAAACCCTTTCTCAGGTTTAGGATGAAATTTATGCTAAGAAAGAGAGAGAAACCCCAGAATGGCCAATGGCCCAATGGTTATGGCAGTCATTAGAATATTTAGGTTTTCCTGATGACATAGCTCTGCTAAGTGATAGTTCAACCAACATGCATGCAAAGACCACAAGACTGGCCAGCACCACAAAAAAGACAGTTAATAGTTAATTATGAAAAAAAATTCAGAGAGGACCCCAGTAACTTCCAACTGAAGCATTACATTAGAGGAATGCAAGAGATTACCTTGGCAGTAAAACAAGCCCATGGGGATACCTACAAGGAAATAATGTCACCAATTGTCAAGATACCTACTGCATTCCCCAGTTTATACATGATATATTCATGAAAGACTAAGCTATGAATTTTCAACTCAAATGTTATTTTCACTTTAACATAGGGATGTGCAATCTGGAATCCACGAAAGGTACTATTAGATGTCTAAGTACCTTAAAAAATGCCTCGGGAAAATTCTCAGTATTAAATGGAATGAATTTATAACAAATGCCAAGATTTTCCTGAGAGCTCAACAATGCCTTATCTCCAAAGTTACCCAGAAAAGAACATAGGAACTTCTGGGATCTGTGTTAAGAATTAAGCTAGAGCATTTGCCATATCAGGCATGCCATTGGGCAGCTGAAAGAAAATGTAAAAGGGGCCAACCAAAAGAATCCCTCTATCAAGCAGTAGTTAGATACTGAAAACTTATGGAACTTAACAACATAGAAGACATGAAAAAAGCAGCCCAGAATAGGCAAGGATAGCAAAATCTTGTTTGTGCATTAAGCAATGTCTGAAAGTGGAGGAAAAATGAAGATTTTTGCAGCTAAAAACATACACTCAGTTATTTTGTGTCAATGGCTGTGCTAATGACAGAAAGTTCAAGTCCAGTAAATGCAACAAACTTCATATATTTAATATGCGATGAGACATTTTGATTTAAGGAGCTCTCACTAACTTGGGACCCAAACTCAGCTGCCTGCACTAGATCCTGGCACATCAACTCACCTTTAATTCTGCATGTACAAACCCTAAAAACAGGAAAGATATGAGCACTCATTTAGCACAGAATTGAGATGTTGAGAACAAAACTAATCAAAGAACCAGAGGACATAAAGAGATTAAATTATTTAATTGCCTGTAAACCAATCCTAAGAGCCTGGGTATCACACAAGGGGAATTGGAATTGTTCATTTACAAGCATAAATTTGATCTAGCTGGTATTTACTGAAAACTGGTGGGATGATTTGCATTATTAGACTGTTAAAATCAATGGTTTTAACTTATTTAGGAAGGAATGAATGGGTAAAAAGGACAGAGACTGGCACTCTATGTCAAAAATGTAATTACTTGGAAGAAAATGAATTTGAATCATTATGGATCAACATCCTAACAGATAAAGGATAGGATGGGGTATTCATTGGTATCTGCTACAGACCACCAAATCAACTAGGGAACAGGGCTACAATCTCCTTACATACCTATCTATACTCAGTAGGAAAAAAAGCTGTGTGACCATGGGAGTCTTAAATTTGAGTAACATGCTGGAAGGCTCATTCTGCTGAATTTCTTAATATTAAAGATGACAATTTCCTAATTGAAACTGTTGCATCTAACATGGGGGAATTCTACATTAGACTTTGTCTTGAAGATAAGGAGTAACTGATCACAGAACTAAAAATGAAGGGTAATTTAGGTACACGTGATCATGGCTTAATCACATTAATAATATGCAAACAGAATAAATCAGCAATATGTATATTTGCTACTTTAAAAGGGACAGTTTCACACAGTTGAAAACTATTATGAGCCAAATCAGCTGGGAGGAAGAATTTAATCACAAAAATGTGAATGATAACTCGGAATTATTGAAGAACAATTTACTAGATGCCCAAAAAGCCACAGTTGAGAAAGAAGGCTCTACTAGTTAAAAAAAAAAAAAAAAAAAAAAAAACATGACCTGGAGATGCGGAGGCAGCTGTAAAAAATAATATTATACAACAATTGGAAGAAAGGAGAAATTTATAGCAAAGAATATAAATCAGAAGCTAGGAATTGTAGAAAATTGATAAGGGAAGCAAAGGGACACAAGGAGAACTCCATGGCCTAATAAGAAGGAATTTAAGTATGTTAGGAACAAAATGAATCCTACTGGTTCATTACTAGATGGAAATGGTAGAATTAACAATAAGAATGCAGAAACAGAAGGGGTGTTAAGTAAATATTTGTTTTGTATTTGCGGAGGAAAAACAGACAATGTAATCATATCACATGATAACACTTTTCATTCCTCTAGTATCTCAGTAAGATGTTAAAGAGCAACTAAAAAGTTAGATATTTTAAAATCAGCAGGTCCAGATAGTATGTATCACAGATCCACAGGATCGGTGTTATGGTCCCAGCTTTGGAACAGTCTCTAGGAGGAACCCCTTCAGTGTGCCAGACCCCCTAGAGGTCTGATTCATCATCCAGGTAAGCCACATGGCCTCACCACCTCCTTAGACTGGACCTCTGGGCCTTCAGAGCTCCTACTTCACACCGTGAGTTCCATTCAGCAAGTCCAACTGAGACAGACTCCTGATGAAGACTTGTACTCTCTTCAGTGATTATTAAGCATTTACAGTGACACTCAAACAGTGCTGTCAAAACTGTAGTGCAGTAGTCCAGTTCATTAAGTGGAACACTGCATAGGAAGTCCTTAGGTTAGCAGGGCCGGCTTTAGGCCAATTCCACCAATTCCCCCGAATCGGGCCCCGCGCTTAAGAGGGCCCCGCGCCCAGTGGCAGGGCCGCCCAGAGTGGGGGGCAAGTGGCAGAGAATCCCTTCCCTGGCTAGAGGCACCTTTTTAATTTTTACTCACCCGGCGGCGCTCCAGGTCTTTGGCAGCGGGTCCTTCACTCGCTCCGGGTCTTTGGCGGCACTTTGGCAGCGGGTCCTTCAGTGCCGCCGAAGACCCGGAGCGAGTGAAGGAACCACCGCCAAAGACTAGGAGCGCGGCCCGGTGAGTACAAGCCCCACGTGTTTTTTTTACGTGTTTTTTTTTTTTTTTTTAGTCATCCCTGTCGGGGCCCCGTCGAAACTGTTCGAATCGGGCCCCGCACTTCCTAAAGCCGGCCCTGTAGGTTAGCATAGAGAAATGAAGGTTAAAGCATAGTCCATTCTGGTTAATCCAGAGCCCAGCCAAGCTGTAGTGAATCCCTCTCTTCAAACTGTCAGTCTCTATCTCCATCTAACCTCCTTCATCAGATTCCAGGTGAGAGTTCTGACTCCTTCCAGCAGCCAACTCTTATCCTCCCCCTTCTGAGTCCTTTGTTCTCCAGCGTGGGAATGTTGCTCAGCCTCCCTGCTGAGAAGTGGGGAGATTCAAATGTCTCTGAAGGTTGGTTGCTAGGTGTCAGTGTGTGGGCAATTGGATTTGCCATTGTCTTTTCAAATGCTCCATTAATATGGGGACATAGCCCTAGACAGCTAAGTGGCACCGACACCTACATCTTCTAGCCTGTCTTGAGAGCAAACGGTCCCTTTCCACCCTCACTGGATAACAATGAAGCCTGAAGGGGAAACTGAGACACAAACCGGACTCAAAATATTCCCACTTCATTACAACTTTCATCCAAAGAGTTTTAAAAGAGCTTGCTGAGGAGCTTACTGGACCAGTAATATAGATTTTAAATAAGTCTTGGAACACTAGGAAAGTTCCAGAAGACTAGAAAAAAGCTAATGTTGTGCCAATATTTACAAAGGATAAACAGGATGACCCAGGTAATCATAAGACTGTCAATCTGACATTGATTCCTGGAAAAATAATGGAGTGGCTATTACAGAAATAGATCCTGTCAAACTAACGTCATATCTTTTTGATGAGATTACAAGTTTGAATGATAAAAGTGATAGTATCGATGTAGTATACTTAGACATGTGTAAGGCATTTGACTTGATACCACAGAACGTTTTGATTAAAATCTAGAAGGGAAGACCAGCAGCAGGCCAGAATAACATGGCTGTCTGAAGCCAGAGCTCTGAGGGGTTAGCAAAGCATAGCAATCTGCCTCCATCAACTCGCAAAATCTACTGAACTCCCCCGCCACCTGCCAACCCCCCTAATCTCCCCCCCCCAAAAAATATAGAGCACAGAGTTGTAGAGGATGGATTCTCTAAGAAAATCCCAAAATGTAAAAAGATACCTCACTAAGAAGAACATTTCTGGCTCAAAGCATAAGAACATAAGAAAGGCCATACTGGGTCTGACCAAAGGTCCATCTAGCCTAGTATCCTGTCTTCTGACAGTGGCCAATGCCCCAGATGGAATGAACAGAAAAGGTAGTCTTCAAGTGATACATCCCCTGTCACCTATTCCCAACTTCTGGTAAACAGAGGCTAGGGACACCATCCCTGCCCATCCTGGCTAATAGCCATAGATGGACCTATCCTCCATGAACTTATCTAGTTCTTTTTTGAACCCTGTTATAGTCTTGGCCTTCACAACATCCTCTGGCAAGGAGTTCCACGGGTTGACTGTGCCTTGTGTGAAAAAATACTTCCTTTTGTTTGTTTTTTTTAAACCTACTGCTTATTAATTTCATTTGGGGACCCCTAGTTCTTGTGTTATGAGAAGGAGTAAATAATTTCTTTATTTACTTTCTTTATTTACTTTCTCCACACCAGTCATGATTTTATAGACCTCTATCATATCTCCCTCAGTCGTCTCTTTTCCAAACTGAAACGTCCCAGTTTTATTAATCTCAAATTCCACATTAACACCTGGCAGCCAAATCAGTCAGAAATGCCAGAGCTGAAGAGAATCAAATGGCTACCAAAGCAGACATTCTGGAGATGATCTATGATTTTAAGGTCATGAGAGATGATCTGATGACCAAGTTTCTCACAATGAAGAAGGAAGTTGCTGACTTGGAAGAGTGAGTCATAGGGTTAGAGATTGGCCTAAGAGAAGCAAGTGTGAGAGAAGAAGCCACTTGGCACTGATGGAGCAAAGAGAGAAAGAGATGCAGCTTAAATTGGACATTACAGATCAAGAAGGAATAATATCAGAATTTAGAACTCTTTGAAATTGCTGAAGGAGAAACCCAAACTGGTTTGTAAAAACATTAATTGTGGAGTTGTTACATCTGAATTATCTGGAAGGGCGCACACAGTGGAGGGAGCACACAGAACACTGCTCCTGCTACCTTGGCCTCCTTGTAATAATAAAAATAATAATAAATAATAAACCAAGAGATCTCGTTGTGAAATTTTAGGATTATCAGCAGAAAAAATTAATTATGAAGAAAGCCAGAGAGCATTCAGAACTCGTACTCAAAGGCCACAAGCTGTAAATTTCCCGTGACCTTTCTGCCCTAATTTTAAAAAAGAGAAGAGAACTGGGGGAGATTACAGCAGCACTCAGTTGCGCAGATATCCACTGCAGATGGGGATTCCCATTTAAATTCTCATTCAACTTCCAAAATCAGTATTATACAATAAGAGACTAAACAAGGAAAAAATACCCCCCACTCACCTGGGATAAAAATCCAAATCTCAGACACAAGAAGACTCTTCAGAGGCAGTAACTACAGATAAGCTGCTGAAACATTCTTGGTAAATGGTGAAACCCAGGAAAAAGAAGGCAAGGAAAGAAAAGACAAGACAAAAAACTCTAGAGACCAAACTAGCAATGGAAGAAGTGAAACGGAACAAGAGAACTCAGATACCTGAGTAGTAATCCAAAGAATAACCAGAAGGAACTAACCAGAAGAAATAAGCAGCTGAAGTGTAACTGTAGTAATATTATAAAGAAAATAGTATAAAATTTATTTTAATTGGGTTGATCAGTAATAGTTGTTCTGTATTTTAAAACATAGACAAAATAAAGGAGAATAAGAAAGAAGTGGGGGAGGATTTTAAGGTTGGAGGAGATTGGAGAAGAATTGAGAGGGGAAGGGGAGGAGCCTTTAGGGGTTCTGTGTAAACCCTCTCCATAACTCAAATGATCAGATGACCATTTATCTCTAAGGGTGAGGGTCAAGGTCCCTTAGGTGGAGAATGTACCTCTTTTGGATTACAAGAGAAGCAGTCCACATGCTTATGGGGAGAGTACAGGCATTAGGGTTCAGCAAAGTACAGTCATTTTGGGGACTTTTTCACATGTTATGCTGGTATTTCATTGGCAGATTTCAAGTAAGGGTAATGCAAAAGAGCAGAGGATACAAGAACAACTTATTATTGCGCCAATTAAGAACAGTCAGCAAAAGATAGTTACACACCATAATGAAATATGTGCTCCTTTTGCCACTCATTATAAAAATCTCTATGCCTAGATCAGGGGTCGGCAACGTTTGGCACGCGGCTCGCCAGGGTAAGCACCCTAGCGAGCCGGGCCAGTTTATTTACCTGCTGATGCGGCAGGTTCGGCCGATTGTGGCCCCCACTGGCCGCGGTTCGCTGTCCTGGGCCAATGGAAGCGGCGGGAAGCGGCCCGGGTGAGGGATGTGCTGGTAGCCTCTCGTTGGAAAAAGAAAAAAAATAGCCCAACTATTGAGGAATGGTTCAAAAAATATGGGAGGTTGTGGTTACGGAAAAATTAATACACCAAATATGTACAAAGCAAAATACACAAAGGACAGATAGATACTAAGATATTTGGTTACCTTTTATTCACTCCATAGACAAAGTATATTCTTTACCTGCAAAATAAAAACAAAACAAAAAAACCAGCACACTTGTACAATTTTTTTTAATATTAACATTTGATAGACATAGAGGTTTGTTAAATACATGTATATCAAGATTTCCCTCAATATAATAAAGACTCTAGAAATTACACAGGAGTTGTAATAATGCTCAATCTGTAATATGATATCAGTCTGTTACATAGAAAGATCTGATTACTCTATTCCTGCATAATGTCTCTTTAAACAAAAGCTAATTGTTGTAATGACTCTTTTGTTGCTGATATTTACATGGCAAGGATTTGTAAACTTATTAAAACTTCCTAAATAAATAGTAAAAAATCCTAGAATGATATAAAATTAACATGACACGCAATAAATGGATTAAAATTTGGCTAACTGATAGTGTCAAAATGTAATTGTAAATGGGGAATCATCATTGAGAGAGTCTTTTTGTAGTGGGGTCCCGCAGCAATTGGTTCTTGGCCCTATACTAATTAACATTTTATCAATAACTGTGAAGAAAACATAAAATCATCACTGACAAAGTTTGTAGATGACACACAAATTGGGGGTGTGGTAAATAATGAAGAGGACAGATCAGACACAGAGCAATCTGGATTGCCTGGTAAACTGGGTTCAAGCAAATAACGTGTGTTTTAATATGGGCAAATGTAAATGCATACATTTAGGAACAAAGAATGTAGGTCATACTTAGAAGATGGGAGACTGTGATCTGGGAAGTAGTGACTGAAAAAGATTTGCTAATAATCGGCTGAACATGAGCCCTCAGTGTGACGCTGTGGCCAAAAGGACTAAATGCAATCCTTGTTTGCATAAACAGAAGAATCCCGAGTAGAAGTAGAGAGGTTATATTACTTCTGTATTTGGCACTGGTGTGACTGCTGCTGAAATATTGTGTCTCTTTCTGGTGTATACAATTGAAGAAGGATGTTGATAAATTGGAGAGTTTAGAGAAGAGCCAAGAGAATAATTAAAGGATTAGAAAACATGCATTGCAGTGATAGACTTAAGGAGCTCAACCTATTTAGCTTAATAAAGAGAAGGTGAAGGAGTGAGCTGATTACAGTCTATAAGTACCTACAGGGTGAAGAAATATTTAACAATGAGCTCTTCAGTCTAGCTGACAAAGATATAACATGATCCAAAGACTGGAAGGTGAAGCTAGACAAATTCAGACTGGAAATAATGTGTACATTAACTGTGAGGGTAATTAACCAGTGGAGCAATCTACCAAGGATCATGGCGGATTTTCCATCTCTAGCAAATGTTAAATTCGAATTGGATATTTTTCTAAAAGATATGTTCTAGGAATTATTTTGGGGACAGTCTATGGCCTGTGTAATACAGGAAGTCAGACTAGATGATCACAGTGGTCTCTTCTGGCATTGGAAACCCTGTGATCCAATGCCCAAGAATATTGAGGAAGTACTCACAGTCTGTCTTGTCTAGCTTCTAAATCCTTCCACTTTCCCTGATGTGCTATGGTGGTAAAGGTAGTTCACTAGATGCTTTTCATTGCCTTATTTAACTCTGGACCCTATGAAACCTAAGACTAGACCTTCATCAAGGCTTTTTACTACATTTATATAACTTACATAGTAAAACTGCAGCACCTTCTCAGACATCCTCGATTCATGTTAAATTCAAATAATTTAGATATCCTCCAAATTCTCCAAAATCAATTCATTAATCAAGGCACAAGGACTTCATACATCTTTGTCCCTCCATTCACTCTCTCCTTGCCATGATTATAATGGAAGACAATGCAGAACTTGATGACTGTCTTGCCCAATTTTATACATGTTGCATATAACATTGTGCACAGTCACTCTATACTAGCTCATTTTTCCAAGAAAGCAAAAGTGAGGGAATATTCATTCCCTGCAAACTTTGTTTGCTGGGATTGGAGCCAAGTCTTAGCAATTTCCTGAGGCAACTTCCTTGGACTTGACTTGGCATATAGCCACCAAACATATCTGGTGCTCCAATACCTCCTTGTCCAATTTATCACTGATGTAAAAACAGTTAATCATGGCTTGGCACAGGAAACTTTGTTCAATAAGGGACATCAAGAAGCAATACTGCCAGCCTCAGTGTAAATTCCTTGCCAGTATTTAGCACCAAATAAATGGTGTAATTTTACTGCTGTCACATAGCTTCATTTTATTTTTCAAATACCCAACCTGGGGTGCCTTGTTAGCATATGTTAGATACACCATTTTTCTTTTATTATAAAGGATTTCATTTGGCAGTATGTCTAGTGTTTTTTGTAAGCATCCAGGAATGAAAGCTGTACTGGACAGGACTTGTGCCAAGGAGGAAACTCATCTCTTCTCTGCTTCTCACGGCAGTGTTTTCAGCAAGGCATTCACATGATAAAAAGGAACATTGATGCAACCTTTATAAGACCTGACCATGGAAAGTCAGTCCTTTTCTGTGGTTTCTGTTCAGTTTTACATTACTTTGATAGTGCTTACCCATGGTTAATGGTGCAATATAGCATATTTGGAGCTAGTCAAGAATGAGGGAGGATGGCATATTGGTAAATATTTTGAGAACATTTTCATTATGAAGTTTTCTTTATTTTACAAAACGTTTGAGATTTTTTTCTTTTTCCTCCTTTCTCCTTATCTTCCATTCTTTTCCTCCCTCCTCTTCTTTTTTCATGTTGCCATTGGAAAACAGGGGAAATAAGGGGAAACCCACACCAAAAGTGGATTCCCCCCATCACCATTTTCTATTTGAAAACCAACAATGTAAAACAATAAACATTTGTCACAAAATACATGTTCTTGTCAGCAAAATTAATACTGACTTTTAATACTAATACGGCTAGTCTGCACTACCGCGCTACATCTGGTGAAGACTCGCTAAGCCGATGGGAGAGCGCTTTCCCATCGGCATCATTACTCCACGTCAATGAGAGGCAAAATCTATGTTGGTGGGAGAGTGTCTCCTATTGACTTAGCGCTGGTGTAGACAGTGCTTAGGTCGATGTAACCTGTGGCGCTCAAGATGATGGCTTTTTCACACACCTGAGCAACATAAGTTATATCAACTTAAGTGGTAGCGTAGACAAGTGCATAGTGAGCAGATCAGTTGAGTAAAAAGGTTCCATTTATACAGATTACATTTTCATAATACACCCACACCTTCAACTGTTGCTGTTCATTGACATGTGGCCCCATGGCATGTAAAATAACCACACAACATTACATAGATCTCATTGATCTCAGCATTTCACAGAAACACATCTAGAATTCCTTAAGTATTTTGATAGGCATCATATTTTTGGCGAAAGATTGCTTGATTGGCTCTTTATAGTGTAGCGAGGTGGCTACCCCGCTCCTAAAATAGCAGGGGTTAAAATCAGCCCTGCAGAGGGCTGCAGCTCTAAAAGCTGGGCTGACTGGGGAAGCAGCCACAGCTGGGCCATGCCCCAATCAGGCCACAGCTGGCCTGTATAAAAAGGCTGTGAGCCAGGAGCTCAGCAGTCTCTCTCTGCACTCAGAGAGAGAAGGGCCTGGCTGTAGGGAGCTAAGACAGAGTATCTGGGTGGAGCAGGGCTGGGGAAAGGCTAAGGAGCTCCAGCCTGGATAGCCCCAGGCTGTGGCCTAGTAGGAGGCTAAGGGGTACTGGGGGTTGCAGAGGGCAACCCAGGTGTAGGCCAAGGCAGCAGGTCCAAACCCAACCCTGCCAGTGATGAGTGGCTGATACTGCAGTCTGCCCCTAGGTGTGGGGCTAGATGGTGACTGGCAGTAGACTTATTCTGAGGTGAGGTGGGGTTAGTGGGTGGGGGTTCCCCTGGGAGGGGAGACCCAGTGTGTGTGGGTACTGCCAGGGGGTAGCACCCCAGAGAAAAGGGCACTGGGGTCTGGGAGGGACATGGGGGCTGGAGGACAGGTGGACCACTGACCTGCAGGGGGCACTCCAATGCTGAATTTAGCTAATTCCCAGAAGAGACCAGCAGGAGGTGCCACAGGGGTGAGTCTGCCCCTCTACAATAGTCATGAACAGAGCTGAATAATTTAAAAAAATACTTACAAGTAGAAATGGGATCAAGCCATAAAATTTGGATCCAGACTCAGAACCAAACTTTCTAAAAGTTTGGGATATTGGGATCCATGGTTTTAGTCTGGGCCCACCTGTACTTGTAAATATATTTAATACTTATATTTTACTTCAAGGCTACACTGCAAATATTACATTTGGTGACTGTATATCTTTTTGGCTGTCTCCATATACATACAGGAGAACACCATATAACATATTTAAATTCCGATTTCCCTGCTCTTCTTTCTGTCCAATCAGCTCTCTTCCTCTTCTAGCTGCTAATTCTCTTTATCTGTGTCAATGTTCCCTTGAGAACCAAATCAGTCTTCTTATAGTTTATCTGTACTTCATGAGTCTGTTATTAACCATATGAACTCCCTTTAACATGGTGTTCCTTTTATTTCCATACTTTTCTTCAATTGCCTTTTCAGCCTTTTATTACTGCTTGTAAATATTGGTCAAATTTCTCCTCTCTGTGCTATGAGGTGAGGGGTGAGAAAAGCTGCAGGTCAGGTTTGGAGGAATGGAAGAAGGGATGCCAGCTCCACAGCATTCCCTCTGCACCCTCACTGACCTAGCAGAAGCATCTTTATGTACATTTATCAGTGTGCCGCAAGTGGGACTTGAGAGGCAGGGGTGGAAGAGGCTAGGGGCATTATCTAGCATTATTCTGGCTGAACTTTGATGGTTTGCCCCATACACAATTAATATTGATCTTTTCACATGTATTTACACCAGTTCCCGCAATGAGATGTGCAACAAGGGAAGCAGCAGTCAGGGACACCATGAAAGCATGGTTGTTGGAAGCAGTTAGTGTGGAAATACAGGGCTTCCACACAGATCACCAGTGGCCAGGGCTGATTCCTGAGCTCTGTGGGTTTCAGGGACATACCTTCCCTTTGCATATAGCAGAGGGAGAAGACACTCTTCCTTTGAGGTAACGATCAGTCAGATCCTCTGAGTCTAAACTGTTGAGATTTTCTTGTCACATACACGTGAAAATAACCACATGGAGGACAATTTGGCCCTCTATGATTAAGGTATCTTATCTTCAGTTTATGCTCCACATCTCCAGCTATATATAGCCAATCATTTGTACTGAATTAATGACTTGCTGCAATATTACACTATATATTCTTGTTTGGAATGTATAGATTCTTGCTTACATACTGCAAATTGAGAAATTTAATTTCAGAGTAGGGTTTTTCATTGTATGGAGTGGACCTCCATTTCATGTTATTATTGACAATATGTGAATTGCTTTCTTCTTTTTCTAGACTTGTACCCGTTGATAAAGGCAACTGTGTGGCTGGTAAAGCAGGGGACAGGAGTACATTAATGAGCAGAAGGCAATGTATAAAGAACCTTTCCTGTAGACCTTTTCTGCCCACCCAAGTCAGAGAGCTTTCAGAAGCAATCACTGCAAGCTCTACCCTCCTCCCCACTTCCTGCATCCATTGCTCCTCAGCTGCAGGGGGAGGGATCCCTGTACAGGGAGCTGCTCCCCCATCTGCACAACCCCCATGCATCCAGACACCCTCGTACACAGCTGCCCCTGGATCCCCATGCCGCGGTGCCCCACTCCACCAGCATCTGGACCCCCCACTAAACCGCCAACACCCAGACCCCCCTGCTGAGCTCTATCTCCCCCCCCCAGATCCCTCTGCTGAGCCCCAACCACCTCCACCTGGACCCCCTGCAGAATCCCATTACCATTGCACCCAGAACCCCTCAACAAGCTCCTGTGCATCCAAATGCCCCCATACCCGGATCCCCCACTGAGCCCTCCACACCCAGATTGCCCCAGATAGAACCCTCTCAACCCACACTTGGATCCCCCGCCACACTAAGCGCCTCCACACTTGGATCCTGCCATGCTGAGCCTGCCTGCCCACACCTGGTGCACCTGGCACAGATGGGCAGAGCCCTGGGGAATTTCTGGGGCAGGCCCAGTCCTTGCTTTGTGTCAGGGTTGTGTGCAGCCTCACCGCTGAGTCCGTGTCCCGAGCGAGGATAGCTGCACAGTGATCTCCCACCTCCATGGCCTGTGCTCCCCAATGCCATGCTGGAGACTCCACATTTATTTGATAAATAAATTTTGCAGAATTTTAAAATATTGTGTGCAGAATTTTTAATTTTTGGTGCAGAATGCCCTCAGGAGTAATTGTTATATGTGCTTTGAAGGGACTGGATTGAGAGAGGAGTAGCACACAGCTGTACTATCACAGGAGAACCACTGGGCAGCCACCGTGCCCACAATTCTCCCAGAGCACCTCTATACCAGTAGGACGGGGCAGTGTGTTATTGAATCATTCCTTTACAAGACAGAACATTCTTCCCCTTCTCACCCAGCCAGCACCACTCTTACCTGCTCCAGTTCTGCCCAGTTACTTCTGGTGGGAGAATCATCTCAGTTGCAGACCTGAGCTCCTCACCAACAGCATAAGAACCAGATAGGTCTCATGCTCACACGCAGAAGAGTGCATTGCTCCATTCACAGTTGCCTACTAAGGCACAATACCGACCCATCATAGGAGTCACAGATGATATTTGCCTTTACTATCTCTCAAACATATGTTTAAACTGCTGTGTTTTCTTTGTTTAATTGGATAAGTAATGTGCAAATCCAGTGTGCTACCTTAAAATGAGCAAAACTGGAGAAATTATGGAAAGGCCTCAAGGGGAAAAAAAAGGAATTATTTTTAGAACACTGCAGAATGGTTTATAAGAACTGCATACAGCTTCTTTTAGTAAATGTAGTAATAAAGGTTCATTGATTAAAAGAAATTGGCTCTATTGCTCATAATAGCATCTCATTGATTGAAAAGCATTGCCTATAATGGTTTCCTTCAAAGCACCATCTGTTATGTATTAACCTTTCAGCCTTCAGAATCATGGGATATGAATTTCTTGCTCAAACTACTGGTCAGATGACCCATCCATGACATTTAATAAATTGCACCTACTGCACATAGATTCAGGATTTCATAAAAACAGGGAGAAACGCATTATGAAAATGGCAGATTTTTCATGACGTCTAGTAGAATTGAATCCTTTATGTTAAAATACAAAATCAGCAAGACCAGGGGCGAAGTTCAGTCTCATTAAAGCTACCAATCAAATATTAATCAGCCAGACTTTAATGGCAAATAGTGATGCAGTGATTCAGCTTTGAATCTAGCATGTTTAGTCTTTCAGGCAAAAATAGATAAACACAAGATGATTTCTAATTTCATCTTTGTACAATTTAGAATGGTTCATACAGCTACTAAGATATATATGCATCTATCTAGCTACATACACATACGTTCATCTTTCACATAAAATTTTTCCAGTTTTTAAAATTCTTAGGAATAGTTAGTGGCTTATTAATTATTGTTATTAGGGGACCAAAATGTTCCTTATAAAGTCAGAGTTTGGGTAACATCACTGTAAATGATTGTCTGGTCTGTTTTCTTGCAAAAATACTTTTCACCTTTTCATTCTTTATAAAAATTCCTTGTTCGTTTTAGATTTGCCTCTAATCTAGTTTAAGTATAATTGAAATGCGCGTGACTTTCAAAATTAAAAGCCAGTTTGTTTTCTTCTTTAATAAGTCATGGTTCCAAAGGATGAACTGCCTTTCCTCTTGAATATTTATGGTATGAACAACAATGTTTTAACCCTTGAAGAAGTGCATCTTTGGCACTATACAGTACATTAACTAATATACAAATCTTGACCAGAGAATTAATGAATCTATAATTAAAAATAAAATGGATTTCAAAAAGTCCTAAGAGGTTTGCTGGGGATTCCAATTCAATTCATCTTAGTCAGGACTTAGTGGCTTCTTGCATTAATAGAGTCAGACTGTATCCAGATAGGTTTTAATTAGTTCACAGGGTTAGTGATGGCTGTTGCTCATAATGGGGATATAAGTGGTGCAGGAAAAAAACCCTCTCAGATAATCAAATATTGTACATTTAATAGAGGAATCTGCTGAAGTGCTAGCATAATGGCTCATGCTGAACAAGGTGGGGAAGGAGAGAAGCAGGAATGAGGAAGAAAAGAGACATACATAAAGAGAAAGGCCTAGAAAGAAAGAGAGCTAGGATGGCTCACACTCGACAAGGTGGGCAGGGAGAAAAGCAGGAACAAGGAAGAAAAGAGACATACATAAAGAGAAAGACCTAGAAAGAAAAGGGGAGCAGAGATGGATGAATAGAAAGCAGCAGGAGGAGAAGAAACAATGAAGGATATATAGTATTAGCAAGGAGGGTCAGCAAAGCCCCTTGTCAGGTAGATTAGCTCTGTGCAAAACTTAAATATCTTACAGGTTGCATAGGCATGACTAATATTCTGCACTGAAAATCATTGTGTGGCTTCAAATCAGAGATTAGGGAGTCCAATTAGGCAAATGAACTCTAGGGCTGGAATGCTCAGTTCCACTCACCTGTTTTAAACTGGGAGAGATCTTAAAAAATCTCAGCTCCAGCAGTGGAGGCTCGATTTTCAACAGAGCTCAGTTTCCATTTAACCAATGAGAGCGCTGGGGGGCTGAGAAGCTTTGGAAATCTGGCCATTACACGGAGGTGCTAAATGGGAGCTGATGTCTTTTGGCAATTGATTTAGGGGTCTACATGTGAGTCGCTGAGCTCTTTTGAATTCTGGCCCACCAGGCCCATATAAGCATTTGGTAGCCTCATGGAAGACAGCGAGCTGCTTGTGTGAATAGAGTAGTATTTGCCATAAGTGCGGGTGGCAGAAGGATGTTCAAGGAAGTTACCCAGGTTTTACCTATAAGCTCAGCTTATTACAATACCTTTTTCCTTCAGAAAAAGCATGACTGAGCTGACAGTGCTTAATTTGTAACGAAACAGGTGCCAGGGCGCAAGCAATTTTTATAGTTTCATAACTGATATGGCAATCCCAGAGGTACTGGGGTATGAACCACCAAGCCTAGAAGTGCCGGGGCTCAGCCCTGGCAAGCTCTGGCACAAATTAAGCAGTGGAGTTGAAAGAACACTGTATACAGCAGCAGTATGTGAGTTTGTCCCTGGTTTATTAGCACTCCCTTAACAGTAACCACCTTTATTACACTTCCTGCATCAGACCCCAGTACACTTCAGCATACATTCCAAACAGCTGATTGGGGATCAAACTGGGAACAGTCTGCCTTATTAACTGGGCTAATAAATAGCACAGTGAGAGCAGCTGGAGAGCATGACTAATACTGCTCCAGCATGGAAATCTGTCGTTCAGATTGACTGCACATCGTCAAAATGGAACTGCAAAGCTCTTTTAAACCATTCAAGACCCAATGTCAGCATTGGGCTCTCAGGTGAGGAGCAGCCTCTGATAATTGGGCTGTAAGACAAGCTTCACTAGGTCAGGGAGGATCATCCCAGCACAAAGGTGATCCTGTGAGGCTGTAGACCCAACAAGGAGACTTATATCCCACATGCCTCCAAGTTGCCAGCTTCATGAAATGAAAGAGGTGGGGCTACAGAAGGAGGCATGGCCAGGACCCTCAACGGTGTTTTCAACTCCCCGTGGCTGTGTAGGACAGAACAGACATCAGGGTTCTCATTTGCACAGAACCACCAGGCTCAAGGGGATTTTTAAGCTACCTTTGCACCTTGTGTTCTGTGTATTTTGGCTTCATCTAAAGATCTCACCCACCGACTTAAAAATGAGAGAATATTTAAACATGGCATTTGGTCAACATTTCTTTCTCTGTTATGGCAAATACTAAATCCTGAAGATCGGTGTTTTACTTCCAACAGTTGGTGCTAGCTGAACAATGCAGGAAACTCTTTCCTGCTTGCTTTGCATTTTTTTAAAGACATTTTTGATGTTTTCATGGGAAAATATAGAAACTTTTGAAAGTAGTTCTTAGCATGTAAGTAAAGAAAAAACGGGTTTTCAAATACTGAATGTAAAATATTTACACTGTTACAACCCCCACAGTTTAGAATATGGACTGTGAATAAATCTCACTTGTGCAGGAGACAGAACTTTCCCTGGGATGAAAGGCTACATTTCTAGATCTCTGTGCTGGCTCACCCTCCAGTGCAAGAACATCAGAATGAGAGCTGTGTTGGCAATGGAAAAAGTGAATGGCAATTATGCTCTGGAAGCTTGCAATGCCAGATTGCTATCAGTCAGTGGGCAATCAGTTTGGAATTGGGAATCCGCAGTAAGGGCTGTTGTCATCCAAGGCCATTAAGAGTCCCCTGCTGCATAGGGCTGTAACTCTCAGCAATGTGCAGGAAACAGTGGATGGATTTGAAGCAGTGAGGCTCCTGAACTGTGGTGGGGCAATAGACAGGATGCATATCCCTGTCTGGCACCAAAAGTTGCAAGCAGGAACATTCTTCCCTGACTGGTGCATTCACATTGGTAATGTTGAAATGCTAACAGTGATTCTTGGGGACTCGGCCTACCCCATGCTCTTGAAGCCATAGGCTGACCACCTCAACAGAACCAAGGAAAGATTCAACTACCAGCTGAGCAGGTGGAGGATGACTGTTGAACGTGCATTTGGTAGACTCAGCATTTGCTGGAAGTGCTCAAAGACTAGACTGGATCTTAGAGAGGCAAACATTCCTACTGTGATTGCTGCATATTGTCTAGTACATAATATTTGTGAAGTGAAGAGGTAAAAGCTACTGGCAGAGTGAGGTGGATCAGTTGTCTGCTGATTTTGAACAGCCAGACACAAGGGCTATTAGAAAGCCAACTGTTGTGTTATACTGTTGAGGGAGGCTTAAAATATTATTTTAACAGTTGCTGCATGGTTTGTATCCCCCCTGGGCATCCCTCCTCTCCTCCTCCTCACTGTGCACTGCAGGGGTTTCCAATACCAGCTCTCATAAAGTGTTCACACTTGCATTCAAGGTGCTGGTGAAGTCCCAGTCAAGTATCACATGGGGACCATTGTAGAAGCAGCAGGTCTGTGGGGTAGCTCCAGATTTGGTGTTGCCCTCTCTAATATAACGGCCAAAGTTCCTTCCTTCACCTGGCATTGCTGCTCATCCTTGTCATGCCCCAGGTTTAGCATCTTATGTGCAATCTGTATATACATGTCTATATTTCTTCAGTTGCTCCTTAGCTGGGATTGCATAGCCTTTTCTCCTCACAGGCAGAGTAGATCCAGGACTTCTGTCCTGCTCCAGGAAGGAGCACTCTATGTGTAGCTCTTTGTCTACCCTAAGCCAACATGGGCAGATGCTCATGAAGGTGGACAGGTAGGTGTGCTAGTCCAGGTGGGCCACTAGGAAAAGATATTTCAAAAACATGGTGGGGACTTTAAAGGGGGAGTGGGCTTCTGGTATCTGTGAACCCTGAGCAGTGGAGTTCAAAATTGTGACTGAAGCAGCCACTTTTGCTGCGACAGAGGCATTGTAGGACAACTACTGGAAGACGGTTAGGATCAGAGGTAATGCAGGTTCTATATTAGTACCATCAACAGAAGTAGTCGACTCCATCTCTATGAAGTTTGGGGATGTGGTATTATTAACCTTTTCCAATTTGGCAAGATCCTTTTTGAAGTGTGGATACCAGAACTGGACACAGCATTCCAATGATTGTCTCATTAATGCTTTATAATATTGCTTAATGCTCTACTGGAAAGTGTTCGGGTACTATGGGTATGGGTGCAGTATAAGAATCTGAATAGAATAAGTGATATTAACTTCTGTGAAGATGGTCATCACGAGACCTACATACTATTTAAGTCCCACTTAAGCACTCGAATAGGGACTCAGGTTTGATTATCTTAGTTTACTGTATTAAATTTTATTAACATTTGAAAAAAATGCTAGAACTTCAACAGAAACTGTTGAATGAATACCACAAATTTTGGAGAATTAAACAACTTGATGAATGATTCATCTCCTTATTTTTAAATGTTTGCATGACAAACAGTGTGTGAAAGAAGGAAACAGATGGGGCAGCAAAATAATTTTGCCCTCTCACATTTTCGGGAATGAAAGCTGAGGTACATACAGAAAAACAGTTCTGGAGAAAAATAAAAATTTGACAGGAAATTTACAATTGGAAATAGGTTTTTTTTTCTCTGCATATGTGTGTGCGCATGCACACACACACACTGCTATAGATGAGTCAGGTATTAAATACGCATTGGTTTACCTAGAAGAAACTTTAAAAAAAGAGGAAAAAGCTCAGACATTTTCATCTCACACTCAGTAATAAATCTTCTAAGTACTCTGTATACCTGAAAATGCTTAATCTTTATTTGCAACTGTGGGTTATAACTTGAACATCCATAGATCTTCTCAAAGCAAGAACTGCTTCAGGCTTTCTGCAGGTTATGCCTGTTGATCTGGGGAACTAATCTTCTTCTGCTCCTTTTGCATCATTCTTCTTTAACTTTTTATTCACTTTAAAAAAAAAAGATTTTATGAAATAAAGAACAAGACACAGTGGGAATATTTTCACTTATCTCAGACCATGCCAGGAATACAGCTGTTGTAGATAATTCCCTTTACAGTGTTTAAATTCATTAAGAGTTTCTTCTGCACTTTTTGAGAGCTAAAGTCATGTCCTAAATGTTATAATGTCTTAGGACGTAATTCTTCACAGACACATGTAGTGTCTACCAAAGTTACCTATAAGCACTCAAGTGGAAAGTAGGTGTGAGAAATGTTAAAATAAAAACTTCAGGAAAAAGAAACAGCTTGGTTCCCTGATTAGAACAGTAAATTAAGTTCGCTTCCCAAATTGGCTTGTTCTGAGTATCACATGCAGGAGCATGATCTCCCCTTCTTGCTAGCCCAAAACAAATTTCATATCAGAGGTTAGGAACAAAATAATGATAACTACTATGAACTTTACCTAGTTGCAAATATGCCAGCTTTCCCCCTGTCATGTGGCGAATATATCTGTTATAGAAGTTCCTTTCTCTAACCCCAGTTTATGGGCATCCTGCTGCTCCCAGTGAAGTCAATGGGAGCATTTCTATTTATATCAATGACAGCCTGATCAGGACCTATTTTACCACAGACATCGGGGTCTCAATCTCGTTCCCATTTCTGTCAATGGGAAAACTCTCATTGACTTCAAAAGTAGCAGTGTCAGGACTCATGCTTGCATTGTTCTATAAAGGAAGCCCAAACTTGTTCTACATTTGATAAGACTGAGAAGCATGTTTCTGTATATGCTACTTAACTTTGCTTTATGTTACTACTTTCCCAGCATTATGACACCGTATATAAAACTTTAAATAGATTTAATTCACCTCACTGTTTCTCAAATGGCAGAAATGGGAGGATTCAGAGATCCACCAAATGGTCATGTAGAAAAGATTTCCGTACTCTAACTCCTTTTTAAGAAAAAAAAGTTATTACTTGGCCCAGACGTATAGTGGCCATAAACTGATAAAATTATCCAGAAAGGCCTTGGAGACATCTGAATATTCCCAGTTTAAATAGCAATATGTAGAGGAATACATTTACATTTTTATTAGCTTGGTTCCACTTTATGTAACCCCTAAAGGGCAATGTTGTTCAATATATCTTGTCGCAGCAAAATAGTAGCTGTTTAGTGTGTTTATTTAACCAGCTAATGTTCATGGGCTTATCTGCCACTTTAAGACACTAATGCTGTGCTGATCTTAATATCATTTGTTTGTTATTACCTACAGGGAAAAGGGGATTTTGCAGTTTGTTTTAAACCCTTTGCTAGAATATTTACATCTGAAGCCTCCAATCCTGCAATGGGTTCCATGCAGCTGAGACTCTGGACCCTGGCAAAGCCCTACTATAGTCAATGCTGCAGGGACCTTTTGGCATGGGGTTCCCTGCAGGACTGGGGCATAAAAGACTTCATACTGTGTAAAATGTAAATACAGTTACATAAATAATCTCACATATTCAAAGACATGAGTGAAGTTCATGGGAGGGATGTGGTTTCTTTTATTAAGCCAAAAGAGTAACTTAGACAAAGGCAGTTTACAAAATGGGTTTGAAGTTGTATATATGGCCTGATCCTTGGCCAGACCATAGCCCCTTAGATCCAAGAGTAGAGGGCTCCTCCAAGTACAGAACTCCCTGTGACGGGCTGGATCACAGAAACCCCCCTTGGGAGCTGCCACCCGATGTGCCAAGACTACCTCTGCTCCTGCTTTCCCTGCCAGCTCAGGACTCCAGCACCCTGTTTTGCTGAGGCAGACACCCCCGTCTGCTCCAACAAAGACCCAGGGTCAGAATTACTTGCCCCAAAGCTGCAGGTTTACCTGAAAACAGCTCACAGAAGTGTGCTTGTCTTTAGCACTCAGATGCCCAACTCCCAATGGGGTCTAAACCCAAATAAATCCATTTTACCCTGTATAAAGCTTATGCAGGGTAAATTCATAAATTGTTCACCCTCTATAAAACTGATAGAGAGATATGCACAGTTGTTTGCTCCCCCAGGTATTAATACTCTGAGTTAATTAATAAGTAAAAAATGATTTTATTAAATACAGAAAGTAGGATTTAAGTGGTTCCAAGTAATAACAGATAGAACAAAGTAAGTCACCAAGCAAAATAAAATAAAATGTGCAAATCTATGTCTAATCAAACTGAATACAGATAATCTCACCCTCAGAGCAGCTTCAGTAAGTTTTTTCCTCAGACTGGACACCTTCCAGGCCTGGGCACAATTGTTTTCCCTGGTACAGCTCTTATTCCAGCTTAGGTGGTAGCTAGAGGATTCTTCATGATGGCTGCTCTCTACTTCGTTCTCTTCCACCCCTTTATATATCTTTTGCATAAGGCAGGAATCCTTTTGTTCCTCTCTGAGTTCCCACCCCCTCCTTCTCAATGGAAAGACACCAGGTTAAAGATGGATTCCAGTTAAGGTGACATGATCACATGTCACTGCAAGACTTCATTACCCACTTGCCAGCACACATGTATATAGGAAGACTTACAGGTAAAACACATCCATTTGCAGACAATGGTCCTAGTTAATGGGAGTCATCAAGATTCCAAACCACTATTAATGGCCCACACTTTACATAATTACAATAGGCCCTCAGAGTTATATTTCATATTTCTAGTTTCAGATACAAGAGTGGTACATTTATACAAATAGCATAATTACACTCAGTAGATTATAAGCTTTGTAATGACACCTTATAAGAGACCTTTTGCATGAAGCATATCTCAGTTACATTATATTCACTTATTATTACATTTTTATAAAACCATATAGACTGCACAATGTCACACTCCCCTCCTCTACACAGATGGGGGCTCAGATGTGAGGTGGGACTGTTCTCCCACTGGCTCTGTACCCAGGAGAAGGCTCCACGCAGAGCCTGGGATCCCTGTGGCTTCAAGGGGAACTGACTTGAGATTCTCCCACACTTTGCCCCATCCTCCTCATCACCGAAATTACTTGGAAACATTTATAAGCCTTAGCTGTTCTAACTTTTCTATGGACACCACCTCACCCTGAGACATTCAGGCCATCATGGAATCTCTGGTAGTGCAGCTCCAACAGTCATTCAGTGAGGATAGGTGCTGCCATGGAGACAGAGATGCTCTGAGGGGTCTATGTGGATGGCTCTGGCCTCCCATAAAGTTCCATGGATCAGTTCAGATCCTTGGGGATCCTTCAAGTTTGGGGATGGCTTTTCTATGGCCCTGGGGCCAGCTTGTATTCTTCTAGCAGAAATGAATTGGTCCCAATGGGAGTCATAAGTGTGAAGTCCCATAGCACTCTGAAAATTTACCTCAAGAAAGGAGCAGGGACAGCGAATGAGAGCAGAATCATTTAAGAAACATGTGTGCCTCTTTATTTAATCACTGCAGACTGTGAGTGTGAGAAAGTTTTGCTGGATTTTTTTGCTGCTGTTAAGAATTTCATCACCACAACATCAATCTCTCTCTGACATTGAAACATTCCTTACAATCTGTGAACGTTTCTTGCCATGTCACAAAAATTTTACAAAGCATAATCCTGGCCCCACTGAAGTCAAAGACAATTGATTTAATCTCAGATGCTTTGCACACCTCTTTCAATAGGTGCTTCTTTTAGATATCCAAATGCCTATTTTCTAGAGACAGGCTTGACTGAAATGATTGCCTTTATATTCTTCTAACAGGAAGTGTGCAGAAAATTATTAATGTTATTTAGATATTATATTGCAGCAGTACTACAAGATATGTTTTCTAATCCTTTAATCACTCTGGTGGCTCTTCTCTGAACTCTCTCCAATTTATCAATATCCCCCTTGAATTGTGGATACCAGAACTGGACACAGTATTCCAGCAGCAGCCGCACCAGCGCCAAATACAGAGGTTAAATAACCTCTCTACTCGTACTCAACATTCCCCTACTTATTCATCCAAGGAATGCATTCATCCTTTTTGGCCAAAGCATCTCATTGTGAGCTCATGTTCGGCTGATTATACACCATGAACCCTAACTCTCTTCCCAGGAGAGATTCCCCGGTCCTGTAAATGTGGCCTACATTCTTTGTTCCTAGATGTAAAACTGTCCATCTGTCCATATTCAAACACATATTGTTTGCTTGCACCCAGTTTATCAATTGATCCAGATTGCACTGTATCAGTGACCTGTCCTCTTCATTGTTTACTACTCCCACAATCTTGGTGTCATCTGCAAATCTTACCAGTGATTTTATGTTTTCTTCTAATCATTGATTAAAATGTTAAATAGAGTAGGGCCAAAAACTGATCCCTGAAGGACACCCCTAGAAACACAATGATAAGGTTTCAATCAGGGTTCCATTCTGTGAGGCATTATATAAACAAATATTGCCCCTGTCCCAGAAAGCATATAGTCACCTTATGATAAGATTCTATAGGACAAACAGGTGTTGAGTGGTTCGGGGGACAAGATCACACTTGCGATGAGTACGTTTGCATAATGAGTACATAGTCTCAATTGTCGTGGTAGAACAGCTTTTTTAATGTTAATCGTGGCTGCAATTTACCTATAATAATACAGATACTGAAGCAATCAGACTGGTGATTGTAATGTGGTGAATACAGTGCAAGGAACTATATAATTCACTTTGTTTGATTAGGGACTCGGGGTAAGCAGAGCAAAAAAAGGATAGAGAGTAGCCGGTTCTTTGTATGTAATTGGGGAAAAAAGCTGTTCCTCTAGACTGGAATAAATAATAAATGTTTCTCGGTTTAGCACATCTACTGTTATCTTCTTTTGGTTACAAGGAAAGACTATATTGACCTAAATCTATTCATGGGAATGGGGAGTAGGTACAAGTCTTATTGTTTTGTTGCTGCAAAAAAATAGTTTTGTTGAAAGAGTTACTCTACATTTAACTACTTAGAAAGGAAAAATAATTGAATAAAAGATTAATGTCTTTTGTTCGTTACCTAAAAGCATTTATATGTAATTGGTGGGTCAATCATGTAAACTCTCTTAGAACTTGCCGTACACTAATATAGCTACTTTTATTCAGAATCATTTGGCATAAAAATAGATTGAGGCGATGTCTGATATTTTCTCACTAATAATTGTTAATGGATTCATCTCCTTCCCTCCTTTCCTCCTCCCCTCTCCTCCTTAAAAGCATTTTGAAATCTCTCTATTCAAATGCAGATTCTGACTTCTATCTCAATGTTACATGAAGACTTTTCATTGAATAACTAGCAGAATAATAAAGTTTAATCTTTTCATGTTTTGGATAATGTTTTTTTAAAAAATGTTTTCTTTTCTAGGGACATAGTAAACATTGTATCCATTTCCAAGTATTTATAATCTCAATAGGGGTCTTGTAAATCTTGGGCATGTGGTTCTGCTTACCCCTTTGATGTGAGGTCTCCCCTCAAATGCATGCAATCATTTTATCTGCTACTCAAAAACAATCCAGGGCCCAAAATTTAAACCTGGGTGCTTACATATTTTGTCACCTAAGAGATGGTATAGGCATCTCTCTTCCATTGCATTCTTGTGCAGAAGAGAGCTATGATACTACCGGGTTATGTCTGGAGAAGGTAGGTATGTGAGCATAACCCTGCTCCCTACCTGTCCATACTGGTTTTTCAAAGGTGTAGGAAAGGCTGCTACTGAAAACTTTCTCCACTGTGGGCCTGGATGCACTATGCCAGCTCCTGGCCTTTATCTGTCTAGGTCAGTGGTGGGCAACCTGAGTAGCACAAGGGCGGGAGCTCAGGGAGAAGGGGCAGCGTGGGGCGGGTCCTCAGAGGGAAGGGGCAATGCAGTGGTGGGGCCTCAGGGAGAAGAGATGGGGCCACAGTTCGGTTGCTTGTGCCCTCCCTAGTTTTAGGAAGCTTTTGCTGCTCCTGGACCCACATCACTATAGTACATATCTCAGCATCTCTGGTCACTACAACTTTTTGTGATAAATCTCCTCTCGCTATAGCCTCCAGTGTGGCTGTAGTTTAAATAACTTACGGTTTGATCACACAGAGCGTCCCTTGCTACACCATGTGACCAAGCAACCTGGGGGGGGGCATGGGACCCCCGCAGCCCCCCCCCCCACATGTTGCCTCTGGTTAAAGCACACTAAGGAATTTCTAGTGTGCATCAGCAGGGACTACATGAACCAATTAATGTGCAATGAACTTTAGAAACCACACCTCCATAGTGCACATTGTTCCTCTGTACAGATAAGTTCTAAGTCAGGGGTTCTTAAACTGGGTGTCCGGACCCCTCGGGGGTCACGTGGTTTTTACATGGGGGGGTCATGAGCTGTCAGACTCCACCCCAAAGCCCCCTGTGCTTCCAACATTTATAATAGTGTTAAATATATAAAAGAGTATTTTTAATGTATAAGGGGGCTCACACTCAGAGGCTTGGTATGTGAAAGGGGTCACCAGTACAAAAGTCTGAGAACCCCTGCTCTAAGTCCTATAATGCAGTTGTTTAGATGAGTTCAGTACTTAAAAAAGCTCATGGGGCATTAGAGTGTGGTCAAAAAGATAGGTTATGGCATCTGGTACTGAAACTTTTTAGTTGCAAAGATAAAGTTTACAAGGTCTATACAAATATAGCTGTTACATTGGCTTAGACCCAACACTGTGGAAACAGTTATTTATCTGTTGGCTACAACTTCTAAGTTTTGACACATTTTGTTTGCACTCTTCAGAGAATTATTTAATATACTTTTTGCTTTACAGGCTGCCTTTGGAGTTCTAGAAAGGCCTCACAAAGACCGTATTGCCTCGGCTGATGAAAGTTTTTCTGTGTGCTAATATTATGAAGAGGAGAGAAACAGAGACAAGTACTATTCTGAGTTAATCATGACAATTGCAAAAGGAGATTGGACAGTGCAGGCAACCAGAAAAGACATTTTCATCTTTTTAATACATCAGTCCACCTCAGAAAGTTTCAACAATAAAATGGATGCAGTTTCTAATCATCTAACATAACTGGTCAAATTCTGCATTGGTGTGAACAAAGTCATCTCCTTTGACTCCTAATAGAGTTATACCACAAAGAAATACATAATATTTAGTCTATTAGTAGGGTGAGAATGCTTAATTCACATGAAAAAATAATTTGGTCCTAAATCTCTCTCTTCAACTCTGTTTTAGTCAGAACGCATTTTCAACTATGACAGTCTGAAATGTGTTTCACAACCCAAGCAGCTTTCAGAAGACTAGTTCATTTAGATGTTCAAGTCAGCTGCTTGTAATTATACTGGTAAACAGCAGATGCTCATTTTATTTCAATTGCAATTATAAGATTAAAATCTGTTGATCCTTATTGTTGGCTGAAATATTCCTAAGGGGAAAAATGGTTTTTCTGCATTGCCTGTCAAGAATCCAAATGTACATTCAATGGTAGAAGAGTGTCATTCAAGAGTTGAATAGGTTTACTCTTCTCATGGCAACCTGACTGGCATTAGATGGTATAGCTTCAACCTTTAAAGACAACAGTGTTTATTTATGAGATACCTGTCTAAGGTTGTTTGGCCTTGAACTTGTTCTTTCTGTATCACTGTGCTGGGATATCATTGTATAAGCAATAAACCTGAGTAGCCTATGGAAAACTTACTTTAAGTTTATGTTTCCATTAGGTGAAATATTTTGTCTCCAATAACTCAGACAAAAATGTTTCAGACTTTCTTTATCCCAGAAGACTTTCTTATCTTTCTTCATAGAAGAAACATGGAAATTTACTATATAGATGATCCAAGCTACCAAGTGCTACTTACTACCAAGGATTTTGGAGGAGAAAGATTCAAATACAGAGAGTATGAGAAGCAGAAGTCGGGGGCAGTAGGGATGCATGCGGAGAGGGGCAGAGACAGCATAAGGAGCATTTTTGAGTACTAGAGCATACTCTCCTCCAGAACCTAGAGCTGAACCTAGGACTCCTAAGCCTCAACATTCCTGTTGTGCCTTGCAAATAGCTGTGAAACCTAGTGGGAAAATATGCATCTCATCCCCTTCTAGTGACTGCTCCATATTTACAATAGCCATCTACTCCAGCTACCACTTACTCCATTCACTCAAGAAGTAGAGGTCTGTGCTATGGAGCTCAAGGTTCCAACCCTGCTGATGATGTATAGGGTAGTCAAAATGGTTCCATATAATGGACTTTTTGATTTTTCAGTTTGCTTTATAAAAAAAAAATCTTTAGAAGTTAGTACAGTTTAATGTATGTTAAAAGAAAGATGTGAAAGATAGTAGATCATGTAATTTTAGATTGTATCATAATGTATATATACAAGGGAGGCAAACAAAGGTTACATGGACAAATCTTAATTCTGGCATTTCCGACATTTTTTGTGGTTGGAGCAGGAGTCAACAGACAGAAATAGAAGCCCAAGTTCAGAGCTGGAGTTGGAAGTCACATGCCAGAGCCCAGGGTGAGGAACCAGAGTCAAAGCTCCAAACCAGAGTCAGAGGCCAGAACCAAAGTCAGGAATCAGAGCTGGGTTACCTGGAATGAAGGAAGGCTAGGAACAAGCAGGCACAGGAACTACTGCAGCCATGAGCAAAGGCTTTGAGGAGCCACCAAATTGCTACTGTTCCTGGGCTTAAGAGCTGGTCTGTTGACTCTTCCCGCCAATCAGGCAGCATAGTACCGGCCAGCTGTGCTTGTTAGATTGCCTGGAGACTGGCTCTGCTGCAGGCCTGATTCCTGACACAGTGTCCTTAGTCCTACTCCATGAGTCCCACTTTAGGAGGATACAATGTAATGTGTTGAATACTAAGTCATTCTTAACTGAACTTTTCAATTGTGCCTTTTCTTTTGCAGCTCTGTGTCATGAAAGCACTCTCCCTTGTGTTCTTCTCAGAGTCTTAGGATGTAAAAAAACCAGCCCACTTAAAATAATACAAGAAAGAAGAGAAATTTGTTTCATGCAATTGATTCATCTAAAAAGAACACATAGTCGAACAATGATTGACTTGTCTTTTTCTGCATAGTCTGAATGCAAATTACCCACATTTCCTGAAAAAAAAAATAATAGAAGGGTTACAAGTTAGAAGTATATGTAAAATTCCATAGGGAACCAAAATATATAGTTAAAGTTGGTCAGAAGAATTTTAGTAACAACCACAAAAATAAAATGGATCACACAGCAAGTTAGTGGGAGGACTGAGATGAAAGCCCCGGCATCTTTACACTTAGGCCAGTGTCCTATTCCTAAACCATGAGCACCCACTTACATATCAGTATTTAGATTTACTGGGAAACTAATTTTAAAAAAAGAATGACAAAACCAATTACTTAGCTGTACAGTAACTGGTGTTCTTCAAGGTGTGTTGTGCACATATACATTCCACTGTAGGTGTATGTGAACTCTGTGCACTCAAGTTGGAAAATTTTGCTAGCAGTACCACTAGGCAGCACATGCACCCCTGCTCTCCTCATACTCTCAGGTGAGGGTATAAAAGGCCCATGTCTGCCTCCCTATCCATTCCGTCACATGGCTTTATGTAATGTCTGAAGTAGCAGGGAAGGTGGGAGAGTTGTGGAATATGTATGTGCACAGTACATCGCAAAGAACAGCAGTTCCTGCACAGGTAAGTAACCATTCTTTTACCCTTTGAGGTACTGCACACATACTGCACTGTAGGTGACTCATCAGCAGTTCCCTTATATGTGACAGCTGATCCTCTGAACAGAGATTGTAACACTGACTTGCCAAAGTTGGCACTGTCATGAGAGGCCTGAGAGATGGGATAATGAGTGGAAAAGCTATGCACAGATGACCACATGGCTCCCTTGCTTATATCAACTATTGGAACATTGTTCAGAAAAATTCAGCCCTGGTGGAGTGAGCCATTATTCTTGGTGGAGGAGAGACTTTAGCAAGATTGAAGCAGAGCTTAATACAGTCAGAAATACAGTGTGAGATTCACTGAGTTGACACTGATTGACCTTTAGTTCTCTCAGCATGGCTACAAAAGGTCTGGGGGAAGTCCTGAAGGATCTAGCTTGGCTCAAGTAGAATGCCAGGGCTCTATGAATATCCCAGGTAAGAAGTATTTTCTGAGCTTTAAATGAGTGAGGTTTCAGAAAAAACACAAGAACACTAATCATTTGGTTTAGATGGAAAGCTGACACTACTTTATGCATAAGCTTAGGGTGTGGCGTAAGGGAAAGCTTGTCCTCATGGAAGATCATGAAAGATTCAACCAGGAGTGCCTGAAGTTCTGAAACTCTCCTTGCAGAAGGGAATGCCACCAAAAAGGCCATCTTCATAGACAATTAAGGTAATGAACTTGTAGTCATAGCCTCAAAAGGGGGCTTTATTAATTTGGAGAGGACTAGATTTAAATTCCATATGGGTACATGAGCAGACACAGGAGGATAAACAGGCCTTTCAGAAATTGAGAAACAAGCGGATGAGAAAAGATGGAAATCCATCTACTAGCAGATGTAGTGCAGAAATACAAGTGGACTCTTGCAGAACTAACTGAAAGGCCTGACAATTTCAGGTGTAAAAGATAATCCAGCATATGTGTAACCTCTGTGTGATGAGGGTGATAAATGTTGAGGTTGCGCCCAAACAAAAAATTTATTCCACTTCACTGTGTACATGGCTCTAGTGCACTCCTTTGTACTGCTCGCCAAGATGATCTGAATCTCTCAGGAGTACAATTTATCATGAATATTCAAACAGAGATCATCTACACCATAAGGTGGAAAAGTATGAGGTTGAGATACAGAGACTTGCCCTGGTTCTGGGACAGAAGATGTTCAAGTTGCAGTAAAGTTATTGTTGACTGGATGGGAAAGCTGATGTAGATCCATGAACCAATATTGTCTTGGCCACGCTGGTGCAATAATAATTAATGATAGTTTGTCTATGTGCCAGCAATGCCCCTCTGCCATGTACATTGGCCAAACTGTACAGTCTCTCCTCAAAAGAATTAATGGACACAAATCTGACATCAGGAATCATAATACTCAAAAACCAGTGGGAGAACACTTTAACCTGTCTGGCCATTCAATGACAGACCTGCGGGTGGCTATCTTACAACAGAAAAACTTCAAAAACAGACTCCAACGAGAGACCGCTGAGCTGGAATTGATATGCAAACTAGATACAATCAACTCAGGATTGAATAAGGACTGGGAATGGCTGAGCCATTACAAACATTGAATCTATCTCCCCTTTTAAGTATTCTCACACTTCTTATCAAACTGTCTGTACTGGGCTATCTTGATAATCACTTCAAAAGTTTTTTTCTCTTACTTAATTGGCCTCTCAGACTTGGTAAGACAACTCGCACCTGTTCATGCTCTCTGTATGTGTGTATATATATCTCCTCAATATATGTTTCACTCTATATGCATCCGAAGAAGTGGGCTGTAGTCCACGAAAGCTTATGCTCTAATAAATTTGTTAGTCTCTAAGGTGTCACAAGTACTCCTGTTCTTTTTGCGGATACAGATTAACACGGCTGCTACTCTGAAACCTGTCTAGTTTAAGTACTGAGTACTCTCAGAATGAGAGGAACTGGAGGAAATGCATATAGGAGATGACTGGACTATGGGGGAAAAAGGCATTTGTGATGGAACTCAGTCTATGACCTGCTCTGGAGCAAAATTCCATGCACCTGTGTTCCGGTTGTTTGCAAACAAGTCTATTATTCTATACACCCTCTAGTGGAAAATCTGCAGGAGAACATCCTTCCTTATTGACCACACATGTTGGTCTATGAAACCCTGATGAGGGAATTTGCTAGAGTTTTTCTCACTCCTGGAAGGTGAAAGGCCTTCAGGGAAATATTGTGATGAATTTACTAATTCCACAGGAGGATAGCCTCCTAACACAGTTGACACAGTCGTGCATCTGATTGCTTGTTCAGGTAAAACATGGTGCAAGTTCTTATAGACAACACCTGTGCCATCTGGTTCTCAGTGGTGGACATAAATATCTCATAGGCCCAATAAACAGCTCTGAGATCTAGCACATTTATGCACTTCCTGGGGTGTCCAAAGAGCTTGCGTCTGTAGTTGGCCGAGATGGGCTCCCCAATCTTTTGTAGATGCATCTGTTAGCATTTCATGGTCAGTCCTGGAAACAAAAACTGAACTCTGCACACATTGTAGGGATCCAACCACCAATTGGGAGACTGAGGCACTCATGCAGCTATATGAATCCACATGTCCAGAGGGTACCTGGAAGGGTGATGTACCAAATGGAAAAGATGAAATCTGGCATGTGGAGTTATGTATGTGCATGAGGCCATTTGGACCAGGAGTTGACGGCAGGCATACACTATTGTTGTTGGGTTGGACTTGAGGCTTTTGGAAAGGAAGTCAATAGATTGATATTTCTCCTTTGGACATTAAACCATGGTTGTCCTGGCATTTAGGACTGCTCTTATGAAAGTTATGTGCTATGTCAGTTGTAATTGTCATAATTTAGTTTCAGGCCTAGACAGAAGAAAAATTTGTCTGATCACTAGGACACTGTTTTGGACCTAGTTGCTTGATGCTGAACAAACTAGCCAATCATCCAGGTAAGAAAATATTTCAACACCCAAGTGGTGAAGGGGGGCTGTTACCTTTCCCATGCACTTGTTGAAGATCTCCAAGCTGATGACAGACTGAAGGGAAGCACTGTGTGCTGGAAATGGTTGGTGCCTACTGCAAATCAAAGGTACTTCCTGTGACAGGTGTAACTGAGGCCTGGCCCGACATGAGCAATTAACACATGGAGGGAGACCTCATATTAGGGAAGGAAATAAATCATCAGGTTGAAAACAGAATGTTTGTGCTAAATAAGATAAATAAATGGGTCAGTAGGTTAAGAAGACAGAATGTCTAAGCCAACTAATGGACTCTGATAATTGGTGACTCTCATTTGAAGTGTGGCAGTGGAATAAACTTTAAGACTATGTAAATCCAATATTGTAAATTCATTATAATTGAGAGTGGTCTTAGTTTAGGCTTTGATGAGTCTGCTCATTAGTGGCTGTGTCCACCAAGGAATCAGGAACTGGATGGGTAAAAAAATAGCCAAAAGCTTGTGGAGGGACTTAGTATCATCTGTCCACTCACTTAGCTGTAGGAGGAATAGAAACTGGAGTCTCTCGAAGAGTTTTAGCTGGCTTCATTCATAGGAAGGGTAACTCTTCCTGGAGCAGGAGTCTGTAAAATATCCAGGACGATATGAGGATTCTCCTGCACAATCTCTGTCTGCACCCCTAAAGAAGTACCCATCCTTCTTATGAGGTCCTGGAAAACTTAAAAGTCCTCTGGGCAGAGGAGGCGGGGAGATTCTTCTTCAGAATAACTGGTTCACCAGTGAAGATAAAGAAAAATGGGGGGGAGGGAAATGTGTAGTGTTTCCTCCAACAATTCTCCCTCATCCCTGGAATCCAGCACAGCAGGTTGAGGGATGGTAGCAGGATGCTGAGAAGATGAATCCTGTTCTGAGGAAGGAGGAGACTTCTCCCTAGAAAGTGAACGAGATGAGGGTCTGGAGTCTCTAAGGAAAGCCCAAGACCAGTAAGGTGATAGAGCATATGGCATAGACTGAGTCATCCATGATGGGGGACTGGAGCTTCATTGTAGGGAAACGAGTCCTGGGCCTCAGGTCTGGTACTGAAAGGCCTGTAGGGTGTTCTAAAAGATCTCAAAGGACAAACAGGTTCCTCCCTTTCAGAGTCCAAAGAAGAAACACAAACCTCTTCAGTCTAGGAAGGAGCAGCTCCTGTTGGCATTCTATGTGGTGTGGGTATTGGAGACACACGAGACTCTGAAAAAGGCAAGGGTTGGGGTGGCGGGAAAGCTGACAAAGTGATCAGTGCCAGCATAACCACAGAGTGCATTGACAGCATTTGGTGCATCGCTGGAGCTGTGAGTGTCAATGGTGCCGGGAGAGTTGACTGTGCCTGGAGTCAGCTGCAGCAAAGAAGAGTCAAGTAGGGAAAGACAAAGATCCCTTGCTGAGAAGAAGGCCAGCAGAGTAGAAGGCACCTCAGGTATTGGTGCCAATGGTGCCAGTGGAGCCAGAGTTCACTGAATTGGCTGAGGAGAGGAAGAAGGATCCAGCCTGGGTAAAGACACTGGTCTCAAAGGCCCTGGTGGAGCCAGATTCAATGGTGCTGCCTCAGATGGGACTGGTGAGCACTAAGATTTGTGAGGCCATGAACCAGCACCAGAGGACATACCAGAATATCTTCGGGGAGAAGACCGAGACTTTTGTCAGAGTCAGAACGTTTGGAGCGCTTCAAAGATGACAAAGAAGATGAAGCATGACATTTGGTGCCAAACTTGTGCTTCTAATCAGAAGCAGCTAGAGGGGAACTCCGGTTAGATTCTGAATCCCCTGCATCTTGATCGGAGCCCTGCTCAGACACAGGTCACATTGCCTCTTTCATGAGGCAAATCTTAAGATGACAGTCTCCCTGTTTTCTAGTCCTGGTGGGGACAGAAGTACAAATAGAGCATTTGTCCCTCACCAAGACAGATCCGACAAATCTTGTGTCAGTTCATGACAGGGAAAATAGCCTTGCACATGGCATAGCGTTTAAAACCCTGGAATTTTTTTATCGTGAAATCCTCAGGAAACAATGTAACTAACTAACTAACTAACTAACTATATTATAAACACTAAAGCTATGAAATGCTGGTTAACCAAAGCAAATCCTATGAGGAGCTCCAACTGTCTCTATGGGCCGTGAGAAGGAACTGAGAGGAAGGCAGCAGACAAACTGCTTTTATGCCTTCACTTGAGAGCATGAGGAGAGCTGGCGCGCATGTGTCGCCTATTGGTACTGCTGGCAAAAGTCTCTGACTCACATGCACTTGATGCACGTTCACCCACAGTGGAATGTATATGTGTACAATCACTCAAAGGAGAACCTAATTACTTTGAATTTTCCTACTATAAATCCAGAAGATAAAGGCAAACCCCAATATTATGCAATGATTTTATGCAAATCTGCTTAAACAAAGTGGATTTTTATCCCCCTGCTTCATTATAGTTAAGGTTAAGATTTTGCCAGGGTTATTTTTAGTAAAAGTCACAGACATGTCATGAACAATAAACAAACATTGACAGAAGCCATGACTTTTGCTGCTGCGGCTCCATGGTTTCCCCCCACCATCATGGTGGCTGGGAGATGTGGGGTTCCCCTTCTGCCCATGGCAGCTGAAAACTGCAGGGGCCCCACTCCACCCATGGTGGCTGGGAGCTGCAAGGTGAACGTATTTCCCAAAGAGAAAATGGGACACCCCCAGACGCTTGCCCAAGGCATCCCTCTCCCCCTCCCATGCGCGCCCATCACTAGAACCCTGAGGAGAGCCCTCTCAGGAGTCTGTCACCTGTTGCTGGAATCTTGCAGGGGGCCCCCTGTCACTGGTGTCGCTGCTGTCATCTGTCGCTGGAACCCTGCCAGGGCCCTGCTGGCTGCCAGTTCCAGAGTCCCGCAGCCAATGGGACTGAAGCAGAGAATGTCATGGAGGTCACTGGAAGTCATGGATTCTGTGACTTCTATGACTTCTGTGACATAAACGTAGCCTTAATTATAGTACACCACAATGACATTATTTTTCTTCAGTTCACGTTCTGGACCTTTGATGTTGTCCCCTCCATATTATTGTAAATTACAGTTTTTTGTCATCATAATTTGTATTCATATTCTGTAGACTCTCCATAATTTCTACAGAATCACCCATGCCAAGAGCATAATAACCTAAGTGGGGAAAGCACATAAGGGATAAACTAAACTGTCTAACCTTGAAGCATATTACCCCTCCACAGCTCAGCAAGCAGTAGAATGGACAGCATGCAGAGATCATCTGCCAGGAGCCTCACACAACAAATGAGCCCTCTGGCATCTAGCTTAGGTACTTATATGGCTCTTGTAACCACAGTATCTGAGCACCTCACAAAGTATTTTTTAATGTATTTATTCTCCTAAACTTACAAGAGTGTTGTGAAGTACTATTATTCCTATTTTACAGTTGGTGAACTGAGACACAAAGACTCAACCAGGGTCACACAAGAAATCTCTGTCAGAGTAAGGAACTGAATCCAAATCTCCCAAGTCCCACTCTAGTGCCTTCACAAGTGGATCATACTTCCTTTTTCTATCAACTCCATGCTAGCTTCATAGCTTTACAAGACCATACATAGCCTGAAGCCAGAGTTTGGCCATGAATACTAAGCTACATATTTTTAATTAAGCACAAAGGACCTGATTCGTACCTTGCTTACACTAGTATAAATCAGAAATAATTCCATTGGTGCCAGTAGCATGACACTGGTATAAAACCCGTGAGAGCTGTTCCATTTACTTGGAAGGTTTTTTTTTTTTTTTTTTTTTTAGAAAACCCAGTCTTCTAGTGACCAGTTTTATTTTTTTTTCTTTAGACAAAACCTGATAGTGTTGAAAAAAATTGTTAACATCATCATTCAGGCAAATAATTGCCCTGTAGTCTTCTCATTAACATGTTGCCTACTGATTCCATTTGGAAGTAGACAGGAGAGAAGTTACCACTTACTATAAAGGATGCTTTTACTTCTTTTGTTCTTAATCAAATCACCAAAGCAAACCATCATCAGTTGCCATGAATATACCTACAAGACCATCAAAAATCCAACAAGGTTGCCACCAGGAACTCCTTGGTGCCAAAGGGCAGGTGGCACAAGGGGTGCATAGGGTTTTACAGGAATCACCTGGATCAGATATATGTGTAATATTTCAACAAAGGGTGGCATGTAAGTAGTCCATTGGTCATTTGCAGTGTACAATGCATGTATGGTTACTATTTAAGGAGTTATGTATCTATACTGAAAATTATGTTCTTAGGGTCTTGAATTTAAAGCAAGCCACCAGGAAGTGATGTACCTCAGAAATGTTTCTTTCAGGCAGGAGGTAATGGACATCTATCTCTGTCTGGCCATTTGGGTATTGTGTATTGTATGTCTCATGCTGCATGCCTATTTGCATACTACGCAGTTGTGAAATGAGAGATTGCAAAGTCTACAAGATGAAACAAAGAACAGGCTGTCCTGTTTCTGAATAAAGACAAAAGATGAGACTGGTTTATCTTCAGAACAAAGACACATGGAATTCTTCACCTAGGAGGCAAGATGACAGCCTGTCTACCTCATGAAAGAAGAAACACAGACTGCTTGGCTGTAAAATGCTGCAAGGATTTTGGGTGAGCAATATTCTGCAAGACGGAGTATACTGTTAATTGAGTCCAGGCTCTAGAAAGCATGTTATGATTTAATTTTATGTGTAACCATTTGTTCCCAATACTTCTACTTGCTATCATTTGAATCATTGTGCTTTGTTACATAACTTATACTTGATTTCACTATAAACAGATCTGAGTGCCATGAGTTAAGAGGAGCAGTGATCTGAGGTGGAACTGGTAAGCTGGGCTGTACTGTTTGGAAGCAGCGAATCTGTGAATACCGTGAGTGTCCAGTGGACCAGTGGCTGGACACTGCAGAGAGACATGAGGAGGGCTCGAGGGCTGGAGTGTATCTATTGCTAACCTGTAGAGTGACAGCAGGGCCTGCAAGGCCTGGAGGAGAGTGCTTTTGCTGACAGAGGCTGGTGGGGTTGGGGAGCAGACCCACAGCAGGCACAAACAAGGCTTCATCATACTCAGGGCAGGTGTAATGAGGTGCCTCCCAACCCTGGGTACTTCTAAATGGCATCACAAAAGTTAAAACAGAATGTGTAAGAAATCACATTTTGATTCCCTTTCTCTGTCATGTGATGCGACAGATACACTCTGATTATCTGAATATCTCAGAAGAGATCCAAAACTGGGTATCCAAAAGTCTGGTAGAAACAATATCCAGGTTCAAATTCTCTGCTGCACCAGCTGGCTCTCTTATGGCTCCTCACATCTCAGGACAGGTCTGTGCCAGCATAAGTAGGAGCACCTTGGAGGCTGTTCACTGATCCCAAGGGTGCATATGCCAAGTGGGGCTAACCAGAAAACAGCACATTCCAGCATGCTCCAGCCCCTACGTCAGAACCAGGTGTCACAGGAACCAGATGTACCAAGTCGGTGCCAGCTAAGAGCTTCCCCATATTACACAGAGTAGTGCAAAGGGGTAGGAATGTAACAGAGAAACTGATCATCTGTTTCTACATAAATTTTGGATTCAAGGGACAGAAGTGAATGTTGTATGATCCAGCATTCTGATAACTGGAGTTTGCCTGTGTTCAGCAATTACATTAACTTGCATCATTCTTTAACTTTATCATTCAAACAGGAGAAAAGGCAGCACATGCTAAATATGCCTTTCTTTAGGTAGTACATACTGTATGTGCCTGCCAGTTCTTATATCTTTCCACTTTTCTCTTGGTAACTGGCTTCAGTTTGCAATACTTATTAATAAAACACTATTACATTTCACCCCACAACTTGGTATGTATCTGACTTCTTGTCTTCAGTTACTTGATAGTTCTAAAAAAATATTGCAACAGAAATGTGAGATAAAAATGTACTCCTACTGCTTTGGACAAACATACACATTGTTTAATGCCAGATCTTTTCTAGGGCTGTCATGGAGCTTTCAAGCAGTGTATCTTCAGTAGCACTGGAACTAGTGACACATGAAGCTTAATAAAAATTCCAGCAGCCTAAGATGTTATGCCTTAGTTCTGTTGACTTCATAGCTGGTTTCCTTGAGGTTAGTTTACTGTGAAAATAAAGTTCTATCTGCTATTTGCACCAGGGAAGCTTGAAGAAACAGCATCAGCCTTGTTAGAAGTAAACTGCTATGAGATACATTAGTAAGAGTAGAGAGCTGAATTGTTTGGGGGCAGGAAACAAAGCTTCCTCTAGCAGCAAAAATGGGTTAAGATAAATCAAAGAGTTAACCATTCTCCAAGAAAGTGGCTTATATTTTTTCCCTGAAAAATGAAACGTTCTTTTATCTTATCACATAAATAATCCCCAGTTCTCAATTCATTATCTCTTCCAATGTTATATGGTGATACTAAGTATTTTCTTCTCAAATCAAGAGATAGAGTGCAGTGCTCAAAAAATCATGAATATTTATCCCATGGCATTTCAGCATTTGTAAGGCAAAATGCCTTCAACATTTTAAAGTAGGGTTTAAATTCTCTTTGTATTCCAGCAATTTACTAATATTTCTAGCAAATAAATTATAAATGTTGCTTTTAGGGGTGCTTATGTTACTATTAATATTGTCTGGAAAATAAAATAGCATTTGATAGTGCAGACTGTAGATTCATTGTAGATAGTAAATGCACCAATGTTCCAGTACTTTGCTCTGTGACGACTAGAACGTAAATATGTTTGTTATTTAGCTGTACCTTCAGGAGTGAATGAAAGGAAAGAATACTACCCTAGTGCTCTATGAATGGGGCAATTACAGAGTGTACAATGCTTAAACACTCTCAGAGGTCCACTGTTTATAGAGACCACCGTTTTACAAAGTCATTTTGGTTTTTTAATGATAAATCCATCATTTGACCCCCCCCCCCAACATTATATCACTGCAAACACAAAGATAGGGAAATCAGCCAATTATTCTAAATGTGCTTTTTGAACCTGTCTATCCTTTTGTCTGATTGCTAATAGTGGATTCCTGGAGTTCAGTACAGAGCCTTACAGATTTTCATTCATTACAGCCCAGTGATAGCAAAGGGGCCCAAAATGAAGGCCAACTGCCCAGTACTGCATATGTAAATATCCTTCTTTGCTATAGCCAGAGGTTGCCTGGATAAAAGTGGTTTCAGACTTTTTAAAAATGATCATCACAGCTCAGACATTGGCACTGTGAAAGGATGGATTGCTTAGGACTCTGGCTGTTAGCCGGATGATGGGACACTAGATGGGGAGGGCTCTGAGTTACTAGAAAGAATTCTTTCCCACGTGTCTGGCTGCTGGGTCTTGCCCACATGCTCAGGGTCTAACTGATTGCCATATTTGGGGTTGCGAAGGAATTTTCTCCCAGGTCAGATTGGTAGAGACCCTGGGATTTTTCGCCTTCCTCTGCAACATGGGGCATGGGCACTTGCAGGTTTAAATGAAATGGTGGAGTATCTGTAACTTGAAGCTTTTAAATCATGATTTGAGGACTTAAGTAACTCAGCCAGAGATTATGGATTTATTACAGGAAAGGGTGGGTGAGGGTTCTGCGGCCTACAATGTGCAGGAGGTCAGACTGGATGATCATGATGGTCCCCTCTGGCCTTAAAATCTATGAGTCTATGAGAAGTGAATGGCTTGATTTGTTGCTTGGATGCTGAGTGCTTGAAGAAAGTTGAAAGAAAAGATACATTTTATTTCAGGTAACTATTCCTGCCCTACCCCCTTAACAGCAGTGGGCCAACTCCGCTGATGAGCAATGTACATACCAGCACACTGGTGCATTTGGTTAGTGCAATAAACAGATTTTCAGGTCATACTCAATGCATTGCTACAGCCATTGCATTACAGGGAGTGGAGAATATGGGGCACTTTCTGTCCTCATTGGCAGAAGTGAAATTAAGCCAGACCGGACCGGCTTCCCCAGGCTGGTGATTTAAAGGGCCCGGGGGCTCCTGCCACTGCGGTGGGCCCCAGCCCTTTAAGGCGCCGCCCGAGCCCTGCCGCCACTACCCCAGGGCTCTGGCAGCAGGGCGTGGGCGGCTCTTTAAAGGGCCCAGGGATCCCCGCAGGGGCTGGCGTCCCTGGCCTTTAAATTCCCACAGGAACCCTGCCACCACTACCCCGGGGCTCAGGCAGCGGGGCTCGGGCGGCAATTTAAAGGGCCCAGGGATCCCCGCTGCAGGACCCCCGGGCCCTTTAAATCACCACCCGAGCCTGGCTGCTGGAGCCCCGGGGTAGCGGTGACAGGGCTCTGTTGGCAATTTAAAGGGCCCGGAGCTCTGCTGCAGTAGCGGTGGCCAGAGCCCCTGGCCCTTTAAATCACCCATCAGCCCCGGGGCTCCCAGCTGCCTCTGCAGCTGGGTACCCCGGGCGTGATTTAAAGGCCCCGCCCCTTCTGGTTGAGGCCATGCCCCTGCTCAGGACTCCGGCGTACCGGTAAGTCCTTTCACTTACTTTCACCACTGCTCATTGGTGACCACTACTGCCAGAACAATAACAATGCTAAGCCCGGTAAAGCCAGCTCCAGGGTTCTAATCCATTCCCTTCCCTTCTCCACCACCACCAAGTTAAAAACAATAGTTTGCACAATCCAATGCATGCTAAAATAGCATTTCACCTCTAATTCAGGGTTCTCAGCTCTGCCAATAAGGAAGTAATCAAAGTACCCATACCTGCATCTGACTAAGTTGGCATGAAATAACCAAACTGGTAAATAATAGTGACCTATCTGATTGTGGAGTGTTTGTCATAGGTGGTAACACAAGTAAATTCTGTGCTCTCAACTGGAACAGTGGCCTGGAAAGTAGACAGTATAAAAGTAGAGAGAAACAGGGACTCCCAAAACAAAATGTGATAATTGATTCCCCAGACCCAAAGAGAGGGACATAAGTTGCTTACATTAGGATGACTACACTAAACAAGATCCTACCAACTGGTTGTCCTATCATTGACAACTCTTTCCATAGTGGAGAAGAGAAAGGAAGCAGGCAAAGCATTCCCATTTGGCCAGATCCTTCTGCTTCACTAAGGGTCATATCATGTCTTTTCACTTAAAAAGAGTGGGTAGAGAGTGAAAAATTGCTCCAGAAATGACATCTGTTGACTATAGATAGTTTGTAATGTGAGCAATAATCTGTAATTATGATTTCAGTAAGTGAGGAAGGTCCAATTAATGAAGAAACAGTGTTTACCTCAGTGAAGTAATGAATCTACATTTACAGCTCCTGGAAACCCGACCTTCTGCAGGCAGCACATAACCATAGCAATCAACTATATTGACAGAGAGCACAGTTATGTAAAGCAAAGAGGTATTAGTGCAACGAAAGATCAGATCAGTAAAGTTAGGCACACCGCTGACAGAATGAGGATATTGGCTCTTGCTGAGTAGCACTGGGCAAATAGTGGGAAAATATTTCAGTGAATGTTAGCTAGAAATTAAAAGTGCATTTGCTTTGGCCTTGTTCACTTTTTTGTGAACACCTGAATGAGTCACTTGAATTGCTTGCAGAGAAAGTTAAGCTCACACACAAACATGGATAAAAAAATCAATCTTGTGAGTATTCATACTGGAAATGATATAGGTTATATGGGGTGAGACTTTGCTTGTGATATCAGATGACAGGACTCCCCAACCCCCTCACAAGCCCACTAGCAACTAAATGCGAAAGACAAAGAACTGATCACACTCTTGGCAGCTAGCCCATGCACACCCCAATAATAATTTTGGTCCATATCCTCAGCTAAGGTTGAGGAGCATTCAGGACAACTGAGCAGAGGGACCCAAAGCTGCTCTCTGTGTTCCCTCAATCCCAAGGACACTCTCAATCTGAGCAGTCCCCCAGTTCAGTTTAAAGAAGCCTTTCTGCTACCAACTATCTCAAAGCTCAGCTATAACAACCAGAAGTGACTGGAGCCACTTGAAAGTTTCCTTCCCCTGACCATGCCTCCTATACCAGCATCTGTAGTGGGTGGGCAGAGGAACTGCTAGGGTGAATTTGTCACTTGAAGACAAATCTAGCAGGTGAACTTAAAATTTGTTTTAATGAGTAATTAATTATTATTATTTGTACTGTGGTAGCACCTAGGAGCCCCAGTCAGGAGCCTATTGTGCTACGTGCTGTACAAATACAGAACAAAAAGAACAAAGAGCTCGCAATCCCAGGATAATATAAGAGACAAAGGTGGATGCAGAAGGGACTGATGGGGAAGCACACTGTAAGACAATATTGGTCAACTTCTTAGGCACTGGTCACACCATACCAGCCACCTAATCATTGTTAGATATGTGTGATGGTTTCTTGAATAAGGATTGGATATTTAAGGGTAATTTGTAACTAGAAATGGTCTCTTCTTTAACCAATTTTCCCATTAAAAATTGGGTTTTGGTTAAAAACAAAACTTTCCACGGGGGAAAAAAAAAACAAGTAGGTTTCGACCAACTTTACTGGCAGCTTGTCTTCCCTCAAGGAATCATTAAAACTGCATGTCAGGAAAGGGTTTTAAAGCATTCCCCAGTGTTTTTCACCAGGCAAGAATCCAGCTCAGAGGATATTAACTGAGCCTTACATTTGTACTGTGCCCCCTTTATAGAATGGTAAAATGAAGCACAGTGAGGTTAAGACCCATTTCATGCAGCTAGCCAGTGGCAGAATTGACAACAGAATTCAAGACTCCTCAAACTTATCCCCCCATCCTGTTCAAACCATTAGAACACAGTGTCTCTCTCCCATGGCAGCTACTGCAGTACAGAGCCCAAAGTTATAGCAGCCTAATATATGCAAGCACTTTCTGAAGTTCTTTAAATGAATTTTAGCAACTGTAATTCCTGTGATTCAGTCAGAAGTTTAGGTGATCCCATTAAAATTGCTAGTAAGCCTCATGTTAGCACAAATAAAACAAGAAATGGATGACTGGTAATTCAAGAGTCACACCTCGTGATAACATGTACAGAAATTTAATTTAGAAATAAACTTTTACATTTGTATTACACTCACAAGTTACATATTCATAATTATTTATATTTATTTACAGAATTGTGGGCAAACACCGGCAATGATTCATTCCTTACTCAGTCCTGGGCGTCGAAGGGAACTGTGCCTGGGTCAGGAATCAAGTAAGGGATTCAGGATATCTTGCATATTTCAATATGATTCCACTGCATTCATTTAAAAAGAAACATTGTAGAATTATAATGGGGATTAGTGGTGATTGCTACATTTAAGTTTTCTTAAGTGTTTCCATTGACCATTCTGCTCCAGTGGTCCATATAAGAATACTACCTTTGATTTTAGACAATACTGGTCAGTTACTAAAACTCCCCTGAAGACTTGAAATCTCCTCAATAGTTATTTTAATCCCTACAAACTTGGTTCACACCATTCTGTGACTCTTCTGTGCATTCTTTCAACAACAGCTGTATAGAATGTTCATAAATTGAAACAACTTTCTTGCCACCTTTCACCTACTCTGGACAAATTTAAGAATTCAGCCGAGGGGGAAGTCTAGGTGACTTCACCTCATGGTCTGCTGCCTCCAGAAGGACAATACTTAGTCTAATAACAGCTATGCATGTTATGGCAATTAGTTTGGGTAGCACACATCTGACGCAAAGGCATGCAGTGGGCTAAACTGTGTGCTTATTTCAGAGAATTTGGAATATATATAAACTGGCCAAAAAAATGTTTCATTGGAAATCATGGGATACAGGATATGGAAGAAGAACAATGGTAATACAGAGTGAAATCCTGGACGCACTGAAGTCAAAGGCTCAGCTCCCATTGACTTCAATGGAGCCAGATTTTCACTTATGATGATTCATAGACTACCAAGCAAGAAGGGATCATTTTGTCTGACCTCCTGGATAACACAGGCAATAGGACTTGACTGAATTAATTCCTGTTTGAACTACAGCAGATCTTGCAGAAAAAACATCCAATCCAGTGTCCCAGCAATGGAGAATTCAGTACAGACCTCAGTCAATTGTTCCAATGGAGAGTTACCCTCACTGTTAAAAAAAAATGCATTTCCAGTCTGGATATGTCTATTTCTAGCCATTGGCTCTAGCTGTAATTTTGCCTACTAATTAAACAGTCCTCTGTTGTCAAATTTCTGTTCCTCGTGAATGTAGTGTTGTTGTAGCTGTGTCAGTCCCAGGATATTAGAGAGACAAGGTGTGTGAGGCAATATCTTTTATTGGACCAGCTTTGGTTGGTGATAGAGACAAGTTTTTGAGCTTGACCCGAAGAAGAGTTTGAAAGCTCATCTCTCTCACCAACAGAAGTTGGTCCAATAAAAGATATGACCTCACCAACCGTGTCTCTCTAATGTTCCTCCTGTAGGCCATTATAGCCTGATGAGGTCACCCTTTAACCTCTTGGTTATACTAAACAGATAGACTCAAGTTGCTCAGTCATGCTAAGGTATGTTTTCCAATCCTTTAAATTCTTCTGATGGCTCTTTTCTGAACTCTCCACAACTTTCTGACATCCTTCTTGAATCATGGACAAAAGAACTAAACAGAGTATTCCAGTAGCAGTCGCACCAGTGCCAAATACAGATGTAATACAACCCCCCTACTCCTCCTTGAGAGTCCCTTGTTTATACATAGAAGAAGGATTACATTAGCACATAGTATCACACTGGGAGCTCATGTTCAGCTAATTGCTCCCTGTGGCCCCCAAGTCTTTTCCAGAGTCTCTGCTTCCCAGGATAGATTAATCCTCTAAGTATGGCCTGCGTTCTTTGTTTCTATATATATGCCTTTACATCTGGCTGTTTTAACATTAACTGATTAGTTGCCAAAGTACAAAGATCCTCTGTTCCTAAAATGATATAGACCCAAACTTTCCACATTCTCAGAACAGTTGAGCCACTGTGAGCAAGATTTTCAGAAATAACTAGAGTTTTTGGCTGCCTACATTTTTGACTGCCCACCGCGACACACCTTAAAAGGGCCTGATTTGCTTGAAGACAGATGCTAGTGTGGAACTGGGCCCCTGTAGCATGTCTCAAGTCGGGCACTTTAATATTAAGGCACCCAAAATCATGAGTCACTTTGATATCCTTGTGTGTGTGTATATATATATATATATATACAGAGAAAGAGAGAGAGAGAGAGAGAGAGAGAGAGACACTTTAATGGGCTGATCAATCGCCCATTGAAGTCAATGCTAAGTCTCCTACTGAATTCAATGGGTTTTGGATCAGGCCCTATGAAAACTAGGAGGGGAAAGGATTTAATGGACATGGCTGGCTTTACAATGCTAAACATGTGAAATATGGGATTCCAGTTTGTGTGTGTGTGTCTGTAGGCATGCATATTCATGATGGCATGGCACAGCCAATTTTACTAAACAAACCAACCAAACAAACGAAAAAGCATGGAAGGCAGTTTCTTGTTGAGAGGCATTAAATATGTTGAAAAACAAATTCATTCCTGCAGTATCTCCATTAAAGCAAATGGATTCACTCTAGGAATTAGTTTGTCTCTTATTGTTTAAAACTTGAAATATTTTGCCCCAAAAGAATACTACCTTGGATGATCTCACCTCCTTGTGATTCTCACTGCTTACCCAAATGAGGATTTATCAGCACAGGTATTATTGTGTCAATTCAACCCCATAGGCTGAGGATGGATACCAGAAAAGCTGCCTGAAAATGGAATTTCCATACTCAGGAAATTTCAAGTTTTTGAAATATGATTTAATCCCAAATTATAACAAGTTGAAATTGCAGAACTTTTTGCAAAACAAAATATTCCCAAAATAGTAAGTTTCAACTTTACTGAAATGTTGATAAATCAAAACATTTCATTTTGACTTTTGAGTTAATAAAATAATATAAGCATGTAAGTCAAAACAAAACATTTTGATAATTTCCCAATGGAAGTTTTGATGGAATTGATATGCTCCTGTAAAATGTTTAGGTCTTGTCAAATGAGCATTTTTTGACAGAAAACTTTTTCCATTTAAAAATTGTCCACCAATTCTAGATATCACTGAAATGTACATAAAATAGCTAATGTCCTCCTTTTGAAGTTTTGTTAAATGTATGCTCCTTGTAACACCAATATAATATATGTGAATGTCAATAAAGAAAGTGAAAAAGAAAGAAAATCCTATGATCATGAAATAAACTAAATAAATCTTTGTTCCTTCAAGCACAGACAGTATGGGATCTGTACACCTACAGGGATTCTTGCGTGTATGGAATTGCAAACAGTGGCAGGTTTTGAAGGCTAGTTGTCATATAACCTAGAAACATGGACTGTGCTCCTTAACTCTCTTATGCTTTCCCTTACACATGACAGCACTTGAGTGTCTTAGAATTCTAGCACATCATATTCCTCTTCATGATATGTATTTTTAAATGGTTTAAGCAAATGGAGCAATTGAATTTGCCTCATGGGTTCCTACCTACCCATGCAAATATCTTGGTTTAATCATGTGTTTCTTCAGCTAATCAACCAAATGTATAGCTCTGTTAGAGCTATGAGAGTCTGGGAAAACCTGCTGAGGGATTTATCTTAAAAAGGAAACAAGTTCACACCTCACAACAGTGGAAGCAGCACAATTAAAGGCAATGGATAATTTAAAAACTAGAAACAAATGACAGCCAGAAGTGATTTTTTTAAAATACATGGTCTTGAATCAAGACTAAAATAAGCCAAAGCTACAGAGGCTTCATGCCTGTCATCATTAATGTAAGTATTTGACTGCCTCAAGTGTAGGGAGTGTCCTGTGGCAGCTGTAGTGCGACAATTAGGAGGAAGCAGGGTTCCATCTAGCTTATAAGAATCAAAGGGGATAATACACTTTGTAAGTGGTACTCAATGTTACCATTAGGACTAGCAAACATATCCAACCCTTCCCATAGACAATCATTGCTGTTTTCATCCAAAATAAACTGAATATAATGATGCAGAATATATATATATATATTTTTTTTTCAGGCAAAGTCTCTCTACATATATATAGATGTAGAGAGACTTTGCCTGAAAAATATGTATACCCATAATATGGAAATGTCTATTTACTCAAGGGTAAAAAGATTTTTCTGTCTCTCTCTATGTGTGTATGTGCACATTCTCTGCCCAGAAGCAGTTTGGAAAGTTCCAGCATGGTAAGCATTGCACATATTAGTCTAGCCGTCAGTATACCTTCATTTAAACTCACCTCTCTGTCTCTCAGCATTTCCAGCTGTTTTTCCCCCATTCTCTCTCTTCTCTTCCTCCACCTTTTCTTACTATGTTATCTCTCAACATACTTTCAGATGCTGGCCAGAATGTTGTTATGGAGGAAGGCATTAGTGAGAAGGTCGGTCTTGCATTTCACGTGCTAGAGGACTCAGTCTGCTCTCCACTGGCAGGAAGTCGCAGGGGTGCCAATCAAAAAAGGTTAGGAATTTCACTGATCAAAACTTTTCTGATGGAACAGTTTTCCACCAGAGAACGTTGATTTGATTAAATCAAAATGTTGTGCGGGGATGTATTAAATGTTCAGCTAAAAATGATTGAGTACTCCATTTTGATAATGGAAAATAAACGGCTAAAGGAGCCACTCTGATTTGGCATGTAAATGTTTCTGAAACAAAATTTTTAAGTATTTATTTTGCAGGAAATTTTGACTTTTGGGTCCAATTTGGAACTAAATGAAATTTGAAGTGTTGGAATTTCCAATGGAATGGAAATTGCAAGTTTTAAGTGGCTCTAACTAGAACCATTGCCCCAAGCCACATTATACCATCCAAACTAGGTGCAGGTTGGAGTCCCTTAAAGTCCATATATGGTGGGCATAATTCTAACATCTATAACTCTATTGGCTTTGATGGAGTACTCTAGATTTATGCTAGTGAAACCAAGAGCACATTCTGGCTCTTATTTTTGTTCAGAAACCAAGAAAAGGCAGTGTGCTTTGGAGAGGGGAAAAAACAGGATAAATATAGGATGAGCTCAGAATTTAGAGACTGTCTTCTATAACAATTTCTTTCTTTCTTTCTTTCTTTCTCTTATATAGCAATGTTAGAGCATGGACAGATCTTTTCCCTTTAACTGCTATGAACCCATTCTCATATAGCCTCAGAGCATACCAAGAAGGAGAACTATTTAGTCTCTTAGGTACCAGAGGGCTCCACAGACAGATGCCATCTGACTCAGTTGCTCTAACAGCACAAAGAACACATCTGCCTTTAAAACAGAGGTGTGGTAGAAGAGGGGTTAAGATACATTCTTATTCTTCTGTGTTTGTTTTGTCTTCACTTACTCTACTTCCTAAATTCCCCCATCATCTCACCAATGGACATTCTAAGTAAAAATGTAAACTTGATAACATAAAACAGTGGTGTATCAATTTTACAAAACACTCTCAAACGATATACAGTAATGTGCAGTAAAAAGCTAAGCATTAAAAAAATAAGGATAGAGTTTTAAAGGCAATTTCTCTATGTAAAACGTTAATAGTTCTGACCTGAAGTTTAAAAAACAATTCTGTAAATGTCTTTAAGAAAAATGCCACACCAAAATGTCTTCAATTTTCTCTAGGAAGTGCACATTTCTCTACTGTTTTTTGTGAACTTTGTACTCCTAAGTGTATGTTTTATATAGCTTTTGCCTTGGAACTCCCTTGTTTCAATCCTCTAAAACTGTCAAGAATGACTCCACCTGCTTTATTGTTCCCATAAATTCATATGAAACTGGTAGCTAAATCCAATTTGTGTCATTCTGACTCTCTTTGTAGCCCATTCTAAATCTCCCAGTATGTTTCACAAAAGTAGAATCCTATTAACACCAAATAACCACCACTGTATTTTATTCTATGGTTATTACAGTCCTTCTTGTGTCACAACACCTAAAGAATCTTGTCTCTCCATGAATCTATGATTGCCAGAACCTTCAACCTCATTACCCAGAGAAAGTTTTCTATCACCGATCTTTTTATCTGACATGCCTGTTCCCTTTTACTACTTTTTCCTTATAAACTTAGGTCTTACATAGCCTAGGTTCAATGTTTTGTCAAGAAATTTGCTAAATTGTAAAATGACTATTAAATCAATGTGAAAAGAAATATGTGTAAATAAGAGATGGGCCCAATCCACAATGTTCTTATCCAGATCCCAAGTTGTTCAGATTCAGGGTTTTGTCTGAGTCCATTTCTATTTTAAGTACAGTTTTTACTGCATTCTTAATAAATGAGAGACTTAATTAATGCTCATCAACTTTAATGCAAGGTTTTTCTTGTGCAGGACATAATAGGGATAATGTCCATAGGATAAGAAAAGTTTTGTTAGATATGTAGAATTAGCAATAGTCTGAACTTCATATTGGTACTTTAAAAAATAAATAAAATGAATGAACTGATTATTCAGATTTCAATTTACAATTCTATAACCTTTCCCATGCAGAAAGTTGTAAACGCCTAGAGCCAGATCCTGAGCTGGTGTAAATAGATGTAGCGTCATCAAAGTCAGCAGAGCTATGCTGTTTTACTCCAGCTGAGGATACAGACTCTAGTCTACACTGTTTGAAGCAGCAAGATTAATTTTGCTGTTACTCTTAAACCATGTACTGTATATATATTCAAATGTGTTTACTAGTTATCTATTCGGAAACAACCCAAGCTCTGGGTGCTTCTATGCAAATTAAAATTCAGTGATTGCATGGTTGCTCAGAAGTTAAAAATAAAATCTACTCCATTCCCAGGGCACAGACATGTACAGAACATAGGCAGCTCTTGTTCCCAGTCCCTAGCTTTTAGCCATTAGATCAGGCTTTATCATATGATTGTCTAGAAATGTACCTTTGCAAAACTTGTTTGCTGCCATTAGTTCAAAGACTGCATAGAGCCAGCTACGGCTATGGAAGTGCATGGTGCACTTTTACCTATACTGCTCCTTGGGGATTTGATCATGAGCCCATTGAAGTCCATTGTGAAGTGCCTATTGATGTCAATGAGACAGGATCAAGTAAGTAACTTGGCAGCTGGAGTGCCAGAGCTGAGAAAGTCAGTATTAAAGTACTTTTCCTCTTAAAAAAAAGAAAGAAGATGGGATTGAGAATCTGATGAGGAAGAAAAACAGCAGGCGCCTCCTATGGGGAAGCAGAGGAGGGCATTAAGAAACCACTGCGTCCCCTAGAAGATTCTTGCATGCCTTCTAAAAATACATGAGCTATCTGAGAACAGCTGGTTGGTAATTTTCCATCAGAATGATTTTCCCATGGAAAATTCACTTTCTGCCAAATCAAAATTTTCCCCAGAAAAAAATCATTTTTCCATTGGAGAATTGTTCCCAGTTCTGTAGCTCCCCCCAGTCCTTATAAACCTGCCTGGTGGGCTGATTGGAAACCTGGGCTTCTAGGGTCTCTGGCTCCAGGGCAGCCCACCAAGCAGAATGCCCTGGAGATGAGGATATTTAGGTTGGATATTAGGAAAAAAAATTTCACTAGGAGTGTGGTGAAGCACTGGAATGGGTTACCTAGGGAGGTGGTGAAATCTCCTTCCTTAGAGGTTTTTAAGGTCAGGCTTGACAAAGCCCTGGCTGGGATGATTTAGTTGGGGATTAGGTCCTGCTTTGAGCAGGGAGTTGAACTAGATGACCTCCTGAGGTCCCTTCCAACCCTATTCTATGATTCTATGAGCCTGGCAGGGCTTCTAGGAACCTGGCTTCTTGGCAGCCTGGAAGCCCCAGCTCTCAAATTCCCAGGCTTCCAGGGCTGCCAAGGCTCTAGACAGCTCAAGAAGCTTTGGAAATGTTTCAGAAAGATTAAAATGAAATTTCTTTTCAAAATGAAATTTTAGAATTCCTATTCTACAGGATAATTCACACTTTCATTCTGTTTCAGATATTTTTAATTAAGAAATTTTAATGGAATTAGTAATTCCAGTTTCCAACCAGTTCTATATATAAGCATGTAAGACAGGCTGTGCATTGGGTAGCAATGATAATAGTCTATTTTTACAGGGTCATCTCTCTTAAAGGGTGCCTGGGAAGACAATAATAATATTAAAAAAACATTCCTTGCCTGGGTTACTCATACTCTCTTAGATTAGAACAACTAGCTGGATTTGCTTTTCACCATATACACTGTTTCTTAATTAGGCAAGGCAATATCAATTTCTGTCTCTCATGCCCTAACTAGGTGCTTTTATGGTCATCATCATAGTATTTAAAGACTTTTTCCAATGCTCTTCCTTTTGTGTTTTCAACACTGCAGTCAATTTATAATTTTTAAAATAATTTGTAGTGACTTCCAAAAAAAATCATGAACATTCTCATTCGATTTAGGATTTTTAAAGTTCATTTTAAAGGACTTCCATTTTGGCCCTAACATTTTCATTCAGTTGTCCACTTCAGACCCATTTCTATCATGACACCCACAATGAGTTAGTGAGCTAGCCAGAACAGGGACAGGCACCGTGGGTCTTGAATGTAGGTCCATGGTGCCACCAAGCAAGAGCCATCATGCTGCAAGGTCAGACAAGGGATCTGAAGCTAATACCTCACAACCAGAGGTTACACCCTTTGACTCAGCAGGATCAGATAACCAGCAGTATGCTGCTGATTAGACACCACTTAGTTTAAAGCTTCCTGTCCTTTCCCTGCCTCAACTTGTCTGAGCAACTAGTCTCTTAGGCCTGTTACTTCCCAGATCCCCCTGAGACCAAACTCGTGCTACCCAAGCCAGCTTTCTGAGGTGCCTGTGTCCCATCCTGCCAACCCCCTCACCGGATCTGCCCAGTACCTACACTAACCAGCTCACCTCTACGTCTGACTTGTGCACCAATTACCCTCTTCTCACAGAATGATATCCCAGCTGCTGAACTTGCCTGCACCCTGAACTATGAAACCTGGTTCACCCTTAAGACTACTCCTCCCTGACCTCTCAGAGGGGCCCAGCTGCTCCTCAACCATATGCCTTGACAATGCCTACTGATCCCTCACCTCAGCCCTGACCTGGAGCCCGGTGGCTCTGCTTGCTCATAGCAGGCCTTCACAGACATTTATTTATGATTCTGTATGCAATTTTTTTTAAATTGAGGCATCATGCCATGCACATGCCTTTCCTTGGTAAATTTATAATTTTACTGCTTTAACTCCCATCCATCCTCCCCATCATCTTCCTGTTATTATATCATTATACTACCTCCTTTGTTGCATCAGTGTCTGAAAATAAGCACCAGTCCTGCAAAGGAATAGGATGTTCATAAATTGGAGAGTGTTCAGAGAAGAGCCAGGTAGGGTGATTAGACATCCCAATAACATTGGGATCCTCTTGATATTAGGAGCTTTGTCTCCCATCCCAATCTAATTACCATCGGAACATCATTTATCCCAATTTTCCGTTGGGCTGAAGGAGCCCAAGTCTGAGCCGTGCGATGCAGGGCTGAAGGAGGCTCCTTCATCTCCACAGGGCAAGGCTCAGGCTTGGGTTTCTTCAAGGAAGGTGCCCAAGCCATGCTGCATGGGGCTGAAGGAATCTACACTGTGGGGGGTTGAAGGAGCTCAAGCCCCAGCTGCACCATGGGGAGCTGGATACTGGACAGCTGAACAAGGAATACAAGATAAACTGTTAGACTTATATGAAGAAAGTGAGAAGTCTGCAGGGTCAATAACCAACACTCTAAAAATTCACAAACCAGCCTTAGCCAAAATCTTTCCCTTTTGTGCTGACAATACAAATGTTAATTGTGGCCAGAGGAAATCTGCATACCAAAACCTGAAAAAGTAGAATGGAAATATTTACCTGCCTACTGCCCAGCCCACATCGTGCATAATGCAATGAAACATGCAAGCGATGCTCTAAAAATGGACATTGAGTCATGGGTTATTAAGACATTTAATCACTTCAGCAGCTCTACTAAGGGAGTGGTGAAGGACATGTTTGAGTCTGTGGACATTGAGTAAGCTGCTTTGCTACATCACGTCCCAACACATTGGTTGAGTCTTTTCTCAGCTGTGAACAGACTGGTTAACACTTGGCAAGCTGTCAAGATCTGGTCAGTGACAAATGTCCACAGAGTTTGTGGCCTCTTTGCTGAGAATGTGCTTGGCGAAGAAGGTCAGGAAACTAGCAGTGTTGAGGTTCACCTCTATTTTCTACAGAATGTACTTAAAGTGTTCACCAACACTGTGCTCTGCCTGTCGAACACTAGTATGATCGTATGTGAAGTGTATGCCATAATGAATGATCTGCGAATGAAGCCACAGCAACAAAAAGATTACCAATTCTTCAGTACGAAAGTTGAGAATGCGTTCATTGGAATGACACCTTTGTCTTCAGAAGCTCTTCACAAGGACTTTACCAAATGTTATGATGTTTCTGTCAAATATCTGGAGAAAGGTTTGACTTTTCCTCTAGAGGCTACTTGTACAATATTCAGTGCTTTAATGTCAGTTGAGAGAAGAGTCTGTCTGCAGGGATCTGTCTACAGATTTAACAACAATGACTCTCCAGAGTACTATGGACCCGGATGAGCTTTACAATGAGCTTTATACTGACTGAGAAATCGACAAGAACTTGGGGGGGAAAAAAACTATTGGGAAACTCTGGGCTCAGGTGCTCAGCAGTAAGGGAGATGGTGCTAATCTTCCTAACAGGAAGAAGCTGGTTTCATTCATGCTCAGTATATCAGTCTGTAATGCTTATACAGAGCGTGTATTTTTCAATTATGAAGGGTGTGGAGGAATCAAAGCAGTATTGAGCTGGTGAGGTTGGAAATGCAAGTAAAAATGAATTTCAACATGATCTGCAAGGAGTTCTACACTTAAGTAATCAGCAGAAAGGATATTAAGTGTGTGGCCAAGTCATCCAAGAAGTGCAAGACTGCTGATGCTGAAAATTGAGAGCTATGTGATGTACAAGGTAGGCCTAACTGCACTTTCTATTTTTATTTATTTTTTAATCTTATATACACAACTTCCCCCTCTCCAAAAAAAAAAGTATTCCATTTTTTCACACTTGCTATCTGGTCACCCTAGAGACATGAGAATGATTAAAGGATTATACAACATGCCTTATAGTGATAGAGTCAAGGAGTCCAATCTATTTAGCTAAAAAGGAAACAGTTAAGGGATGACTTGATTACAGTCAATAAGTATCTACCTATGGATCAAATATTTAATAATGGGCTCTTGAATCTAGCAGAGAAAGGCATAACATGTTCCAATGGCTGGAAGTTGAAGGTAGACAAATTCAGACTGGAAATGAGGCATAATTTTTAACAGTGCCAGTAATTTATCTTTGGAACAACTTACCAAGGGTCATGGTAGATTTATTAAATTGAGATTAGGTATTTTTCTAAAAGTATATCTTGGGGAAATACTATGGACTGTGTTATACAGGAGGTCAGACTAGATCAGTGGTGAAGACGTGCTGGTCGCTGCTTCCCGCAGCTCCCATTGGCCGGGAATGGCGAACTGTGGCCACTGAGAGCTGCGAGCAGCCATGTAAACAGACTGTCTGGCAGCCCACTAGTGGATTACCTTGATGGGCCGCATGCAGCCCGCCGGCCACAGGTTGCCCAACACTTCTCTAATGGCTGGCACCAGCAAATATACATGGCCTACAACTATCACACAGCTAAGAGACTTCTCCCTCAGGTCAAATACTGGAGGCTACTGCTGTTAGTGCTGAAAGTTCTCTGCAGATGATCATGGAGTCAGTATGCAAACATGGACTCTGCTGCACAAGTGCTTCAGATAGTATGTACATATATTGTAAGGATCAAAACGAATGAGGATAGCAAAAGGACTTGGAGGGAAACAATTTTGGGAAGATGATTATTATTAATTATTATTTGTATTCCAGTAGTGCCCCAGTCATGGACCAGGATGACACTGTGGTAGGTTCTGTTCAAATACAGAATAAAATAGGCAGTCTCTACCCCAAAGCTTTCAATCTAAGAGCTTACAAGTTTCATGAGCTAATGTATTCCCCTGTGATGTCTCATTTTAAATAGTTTAATGCATATTATGCTACACAGTTTAAAGATCACATTAAAAAAGAGTCCCATAACAACCTAGCAGGATGGAAAAACTCAGGAAAATACAGCTCTTTTTACTTATGAAGTTTTTTCTAGACTCAGTTTACCCATTAAAAGAATATTCTCCAGACAAAAAATGCTGTAGACAGTAATTTCACCTGCCAAACCAAAGTGGAAATGAGGATAAAGAACAATTTTAAGGCTTAAATTAAAATTTCTATTCCAAACTTCTGGAGACATTAAGCTGCTTAACCTATACGTATTAAAATTCATTCCAAAAATATAAAAAAAAAACACCATCAGCTATACTATGTTAAATATTGATCAGAAGAGCTGGCAATACATTCCTGACATTATAGTTTATATACATATTGACTTGTTTATTTCAATTTTTAATAAAAATGGGCCAAAATAGAGGCTCTGAGCATCCAGCCAATTATTTCAAGTTGCAAAATCAAAATACACATCTCAGTCAGCTTCACTCTTTTTATGAAGGAGCAGCTTTTAGTGTTTATTTACTGTAATTCAAATAATAATAAAAAGTCACGTATCAAAAAGGTTCTAGGCACTCTCACATATATTTAATACCATAATGAAACTCCAGCAGCATTGAAATAACTATTCGAAAATCATTTTGACAGCCAACCACCTACTAATATCACCTTTCCACCCCTTCATTGTTCTGGGAACATACCATCAGTCCTCTCCAAAGACATCAGAGTTGTAGAGTTTAAGGCCAGAAGGGCCATTATAATCCTGTAGAACTATCTCCTGAAAAGCCAAAGCACCTCACCCAGCAATTCCTGCATCAAGCCCACTACTTCTGATCGAGCTACAGCATTAAAAAAAAAAAAATCCAGACCACTTTAAAGAGTTCAGATAATGGAGAATCTACCACACCCCTCAGTAAGTTGTCTCAATGGTTATTTACCTTAGGTCTTTTGCAGCATGCCTGGAAGGTCACCAAATTCAGGCTATTCTGGGCCAAAGAGGAGTGGGAAGCAAGTTCCAGAGTCCAGGAAACCCCCTCTCTTTTATAACAAGGGAGACCTAGTTTGAGTGCCACTGGTAATGGCAACTATGGCAGGGTGACCCAGGGAGAGAGGCAATCCCTCAGGTAGGCCAGTCCCAGGCAAATACTAATAATAATACCTCAATGCAGTAGCTCAGACTCCCCTTATTCTCCTCATAGGACAGGTAAGCAAATGAGTCCCACAGTGTGCCCTAACATTCAACTAATACAGTCTCTTTTGGACTGGGGTAGGATAGCATTCCATAGCGCTCTTAGGGAATGTTCTGCCAGCAGGCCTCCCACTGTTATTTCCCTGATTGCAACTGTGGAAGGGTATATCTGGCTCCTTCCAAAAAAAATAAAATAAAAGTGTGTGTGTGGGGGAGCATTTCTGTATATGGACTAAAAATATAGTTTTAATCCAAATAAAGCAAATGTAGCTACCTTGCACTCTCCAATCTTTCTTTATCCTTTCTCCAGCCAAGCTTCTGTCTGTCTCAGTTTATTTTTTCTTTTATTCTTTCATTTTCTGTTTGTATTACTTCCATGAGCTTTAATCACCTGCAAAGAAAAAAAACGAAGCTTCACATCTTCTCAGATGTATTACAGACTGCAATTCTGGACTGTCTCTTTATATTATAATCCTTCACAGTTATATCCATAGATAGCCTTCACTTTGGTTTCATTCTAGTCTTTTTTTTTTTTTTCGTTATCCTCTCTTGAAATTTCTTACATTTCCATGTGCTGGGGAGGAGGCCTTTTCTTTTCAGCTTGAGATAATGCGATTTCAGAAATCTGTTTCGTTCCTTCACATCAAAGGAGTCTCCATTTCATTCAGCATATTTTGCACTGAACAATTCCTGCTTCCTTTTGTTGGTATTATACTTGCTTTATTTGTTAAGAGATATTTAATTGTACATTGTATGGCTCTTCAGTTCTTCCAGTAACTTGACTTTTCAGAACTAATTTGCTGGCATATAGAATTTACAGCACCCCCACCATTACCTGTTTCTCTGTTTCCTTCCTCCATTGTTAGGAGATTAATTCTAAACAAATGGCTTTACAGGATAGTTACACTGTAAAGATCTTAAACTGCCTTGACATCCATGAGGTACTTTTAAAATGAATGTTTAGATTCCTTGGAGACAATGAAGATTATGATTATTTTATAATCATTATTTTTCTCCCCAATTTCATTTGGTCTTTACATTTTCCCCTGCATTAGAGTGTATTAATCTTATGCTAAAACTAGTCTTGGGATGTTCCTACATTGCATAGAATTAAAGGCATAATGATCAAAGTTGTGAATATATGAAGCAATAAAAAGCTTTCACTGTTGATGAAATGTTGGATAAAAGCCAAGACATTAAATAAAATGCAAAAGTTGTTTACTGCTTGTATATTCCAATGCCATAAACATCACTGTCATGTGCACAAGATACTCAATGTTTCAAATAGTTCATTTGAAACTATTTCAATATGTTAAACAATTCATAGGGTAAAATTCATAATTGAATAATGTGAAGGTGACACATTTTCAGCAGTATGCATAAAGAAATAACATTTTAGGTGGTTTTAAACATTCAGTAAGGAAACATTCGCACCACTGAAGTATCAGTTTTAGTTTAGACAAGCACTTATAGTATCATTTAGTGAATATTCATTAATATTAACAATAGGTGAACTTCAAAAGTTTGGGATGCTGGTTTTGAATCAGAACCAACAGTGCATATATTTATGAAAGCCTACTGAGAGTCAAAATTCTCTCTTCTCTGCCTTCAATCCTCCTCCCTCTCTCTCTCCCCCCAGTTTAAAAATATTGTTCTGCCTTCCCTCACTCTGATCTTTCCTTTCCTGAAACTCTTCTACACACCCTCAAATATTCCCTTTGATCCTTCCCTAGCTCTGACCCTTAAAGGGCTCCCTATCTTTGGTGATATTCCTTCAGCACGTATAGGGCCAGATTCTTTGGAATGTTCTGGCCGCTCAAAGCAGCCAGACTGTACTAGGGAGACTAGGGCCTGATTATTTTTTTCTACTGGACTTTGGCCATGTCTCTCTAGCCAAATCTCATAAGACTCCCTAGAATTCTTTGTCTCCTTCTCATTCCAGGGAAAGCCTTCAACTGTTTAAAGAACAGGAGTACTTGTGGCACCTTAGAGACTAACAAATTTATTTGAGCATAAGCTTTCGTGGGCTACAGCCCACTTCATCGGATGCATAGAATGGAACATATAGTAAGGAGATATATATACACATACAGAGAAAATGAAAAGGTGGGAGTTGCCCTACCAACTCTAAGAGGCTAATTAATTAAGATGAGCAATTATCAGGAGGAGAAAAAAAAAGCTTTTGTAGTGATAATCAAGATGGCCCATTTCACACAAAAACAACAAGGAGTCTGGTGGCACCTTAAAGACGAACAGATTTATTTGGGAATAAGCTTTCGTGGGTAAAAACCTCACTTCTTCGGATGCATAGAGTGAAAGTTACAAATGCAGGCATTATATACTGACACATGGAGAGCAGGGAGTTACTTCGCAAGTGCAGAACCAGTGTTGACAGGGCCAATTCGATCAGGGTGGATGTAGTCCACTCCCAATAATAGATAAGGAGGTGTCAATTCCCGGAGAGGAAAAGCTGCTTCTGTAATGAGCCAGCCACTCCCAGTCCCTATTCAAACCCAGATTAATGGTGTTGAATTTGCAAATGAATTTTAGTTCTGCTGTTTCTCTTTGAAGTCTGTTTCTGAAGTTTTTTTGTTCAATGATAGTGACTTTTAAATCTGTAATAGAATGACCAGGGAGATTGAAGTGTTCACTTACTGGCTTATGTATGTTACCATTCCTGATGTCCAATTTGAGTCCATTTATTCTTTTGCGGAGGGACTGTCCGGTTTGGCCAATGTACATAGCAGAGGGGCATTGCTGGCACATGATGGCATATATAACATTAGTGGATGTGCAGGTGAATGAGCCCTTGATGGTGTGGCTGATATGGGTGGCTCCTCTGATGGTGTCGCCAGAGTAGATATGGGGACAGAGTAGGCAACGAGGTTTGCTACAGGGATTGGTTCCTGGGTTGGTGTTTCTGTGGTGTGGTGAGTAGTTGCTGGTGAGTATTTGCTTCAGGTTGGGGGGTTGTCTGTAAGCGAGGACTGGCCTGCCTCCCAAGGTCTGTGAGAGTGAGGGATCATTTTCCAGGATAGGTTGTAGATCGTGGATAATGAGCAGGAGAGGTTTTAGCTGGGGGCTGTATGTGATGGCCAGTGGTGTTCTGTTATTGTCCTTGTTGGGCCTGTCCTGTAGTAGATGATTTCTGGGTACCCGTCTTGCTCTGTCAATCTGTTTCCTCACTTCCCCAGGTGGGTATTGTAGTTTTACGAATGCTTGATAAAGATCTTGTAGGTGTTTGTCTCTGTCTGAGGGGTTGGAGCAAATTCAGTTGTATCTTAGGGCTTGGCTGTAGACAATGGATTGTGTGATGTGTCTTGGATGGAAGCTGGAGGCACGTAGGTACGTATAGCAGTTAGTAGGTTTCCGGTATAGGGTGGTGTTTATGTGACCATCACTTATTTGCACTGTAGTGTCCAGGAAGTGGATCTCTTGTGTGGACTGGTCCAGGCTGAGGTTGATGGTGGGGTGGAAATTGTTGAAGTCCAGGTGGAATTCTTCAAGGGCCTCCTTTCCTTGGGTCCATACGATGAAGATGTCTTCAATGTAGCATAAGTAGAGGAGGAGCACTAGGGGACGAGAGCTGAGGAAGCGTTGTTCTAAGTCAGCCATAAAAATGTTGGCATACTGTGGAGCCATGCGGGTACCCATAGCAGTGCCACTGACTAGAAGGTATAAGTTGTCCCCAAATCTGAAGTGGTTGTGGGTGAGGACAAAGTCACAAAGCTCAGCCACCAGGCTTGGTGTGGCCTCATCAGGGATACTGTTCCTGACAGCTTGTAGTCCATCCTCATGTGGAATATTGGTGTAAAGTGCTTCTACATCCATGGTGGCCAGGATGGTGTTTTCAGGAAGAAGACCAATGCATTGTAGTTTCCTCAGGAAGTCAGTGGTGTCTCGAAGATAGCTGGGAGTGCTGGTAGTGTAGAGTCTGAGGAGAGAGTCCAAATAGCCAGATAATCCTGCTATAAGAGTGCCAAAGCCTGAGATGATGGGGCGTCCAGGGTTTCCGGATTTATGGATCTTGGGTAGCAAAAGAATAAATGGACACAAATCGGACATCAGGAATGGTAACATACATAAGCCAGTAAGTAAACACTTCAATCTCCCTGGTTATTCTATTACAGATTTAAAAGTTACTATAATTGAACAAAAAAACTTCAGAAACAGACTTCAAAGAGAAACAGCAGAACTAAAATTCATTTGCAAATTCAACACCATTAATCTGGGCTTGAACAGGGACTGGCTGGCTCATTACAGAAGCAGCTTTTCCTCTCCTGGAATTGACATCTCCTCATCTATTATTGGGAGTGGACTATATCCACCCTGATTGAATTGGCCCTGTCAACACTGGTTCTGCACTTGCGAAGTAACTCCCTGCTCTCCATGTGGCAGTATATAATGCCTGCATCTGTAACTTTCACTCTATGCATCCAAAGAAGTGAGGTTTTTACCCACGAAAGCTTATGCCCAAATAAATCTGTTAGTCTTTAAGGTGCCACCAGACTCCTTGTTGTTTTTGTAGATACAGACTAACACCCTGATACTTGACAAGTGTTTAGATATGAATATAGTGACAACCACCCTTTTGACCAACACACCAGGGATTCAAACAGGGACCTTTGGAGCTTAAAGGTTGAGATAAAGAAGCAAGACTTTGGGGACTGTAACAGCTCATATCCTCTGTGAATCAGCACAGAGAATAGAGTAATCAAGATCTGTAATACACACTTACCACTGGGTTATAATAGCATCTCGACTAGCAGGAGCTATTACCAGACCTGCTGAACCACAAGATGGATTTCACCAAAAGGAGGGTTAAAAATAGGCTGTGTCATAAGAACGGCCATACTGGGTCAGACCATAGGTCAATCTAGCCCAGTAGCCTGTCTTCCGACAGTGGCCAATGACAGGTGCCCCAGAAGGAATGAACAGAAAAGGTAATCATCAAGTGATCCATCTCCTGTTGCCCATTCCCAGATTCTGGCAAACAGAGGCTAGAGACACCATCCCTGTCCATCCAGGCTAATAGCCATTGATGGACCTATCCTCCATGAATTTATCTAGTTCTTTTTTGAACCCTGTTATAGTCTTGGCCTTCACAACATCCTCTGACAAAAAGTTCCACAGGTTGACTGTGTTGTATGAAAAAATACTTCCTTTTGTTTGGTTTAAACCTGCTGCTTATTAATTTCTTTTGGTGACCCCTAGCAATTGTGTTATAAGAAAGAGTAAATAACACTTCCTTATTTACAAAAAGAAGAACAGGAGTACTTGTGGCACCTTAGAGACTGACAAATTTGTTAGTCTCTAAGGTGCCACAAGTACTCCTGTTCTTCTTTTTGCGGATACAGACTAACACGGCTGCTACTCTGAAACCTGTCACTTCCTTATTTACTTTCTCCACACCAGTCATGATTTTATAGACCTCTATTATATCCCTCCTTAGTCGTCTCTTTTCCAAGCTGAAATGTCCCAGTCTTATTAATCTCTCCTCATATGGCAGCCGTTCCATACCCCTAATCATTTCTATTGCCCTTTTCTGAACCTTTTCCAATTCCAATATATCTTTTTTGAGATGTGGCGACCACATCTGCACACAGTATTCAAGATGTGGGTGTACCATGGATTTATATAGCGGCAATATGATATTTTCTGTCTTATTATCTATCCCTCTCTTAATGATTCCCAACATTCTGTTAGCTTTTTTTATTGCTGCTGCACATTGAGTGGATTTTTCAGAGAACTATCCACAATGACTCCAAGATCTTTTTTTTTAAGAACTATTCACAATGACTCCAAGATCTCTTTCTTGAAGAACCAAGAAATTGAAACAACGAGGAGTCCGGTGACACCTTAAAGACTAACAGATTTATTTGGGCATAAGCTTTCGTGGGTAAAAAAACCCACTTCTTTAGATGCAGATACAGACTAACACGGCTACCCCTCCACTACAAGAAATTGAAGTGTCCAAAATTTTCATGTGGTGGGGGCAGGGGAAGCGCTAGTTCAGTTAACAATTTAGGGTTTTCTGGCTCAGTTCACATAAAATATTCATCTAGGCAGCTGATTTAGATCGATGTTGCACTCAATAAACTTTATTCACTGTGATTAAGAAGCAAACAGCAAGAAATGTTTACTGCCAGCATTACTTACTCAGTGGCTGATGCTGCATCTTTACTCACATGAGTAATGATTACAACAACAGTTACTCCCATTGACTTCATCTGGAATACTCAGGTTGGCAATGCTTCAAGTGAACAAGGATTGCAGGATCACACCCTAAAATTTAATTGGATGTGCCATATAAATGAGCAATTCTACAGAATCACAGGTCAGTGTGTTGATCTCTAAAGCGCATAATAACACAGGCCTTATCTAGACTTGAAACCATCTTGCTAAGCCTTGTCCTGATACTTCACTGTGCTGGGATATTACCCATCATCTAGGGATTCTACCATGATATCTCAGGTTGGCAGACAATCATGCCTGTGTTCTGGGGCCTACTGGGGGATGAAATTAACTCCCTTTTCTCATCTCAGCCCTTCCCCCTGCTTTTACTCACCACCCAACACTTTTTTTCTACCCCAAACATCTTAAAACAAACTAACAAAACCCCCTATTCTCTTCATTAGTAGATACTTCTCCCTCATACAGGATCCCTCCCCACCCCTGTCTGTTCTGGTTGTGTTTTAACAAATATGAGGCATAAAAACCAATACAGAATAGAGAGACATAATGTCTACATTATGAAATTAGGCCGATTTTAGAGAAGTCGATTTTTATAAATTGATTTTATACAGTCGATTGCCTATGTCCACACTAAGCGCATTAAGTCAGCGGAGTGCATCCTCACTACTGTGGCTAGCATCGATTTACGGAGTGGTGCACTGTGGGTAGCTATCCCACAGTTCCCGCAGTCTGCACCACCCATTGGAATTCTGGGTTAAGCTCCCAATGCCTGATGGGGCAAAAACACTGTCACGGGTGGTTTTGGATACATGTTGTCAGTCACCCCTCCCTCCGTGAAAGCAACGTCAGACAATCGTTTTGCGCCTTTTTCCCGGGCAGATGCCACTCAGCACAGCTCGCTGTCACCACTGCTGTTGTGCACTGGGTGCTGCTGTCAGCAGACAGTGCAGTAGGACTGCTAACCATCGTCAGCCACAGCTTCCGCTGCAATTCTGCTCCCCTGCAGATGCCATACCACGGCAAGCATGGAGCCTGCTTAGCTCACCGTCACCACTGCTGTTGTGAGCATTGAAAACACCTCGCGCATTATCCTTGAGTACATGCAGAACCGGGCTAAGAGACGCCAGCACAAGGAAGATTTTGATGAGGACATGGACACAGACATTCCTGAAAGCACAGGCTGTGGCAATTGGGACATCATGGAGGCACTGGGGCTGGTTGATACAGTGGAACGCCAATTCTGGGCCAGGCAAACAAGCACAGACTGGTGGGACCGCATAGTGTTGCGGGTATGGGATGAATCACAGTGGCTGCGAAACTTTCGCATACATAAAGCCACTTTTCTGGAACTCTGTGAGTTGCTTTCCCCCACCCTGAAACACAGGAATACCAAGATGATAGCTGCCCTGACAGTTGAGAAACAAGTGGTGATAGCCCTGTGGAAGCTTGCAACACCTGACTGCTACCAGTCAGTCGGAAATCAATTTGGAGTGGGAAAGTCTACAGTGGGGGCTGCTGTGATTCAAGTAGCCAATGCAATCACTGACATTCTGCTATCAAGGGTAGTGACTCTGGGAAATGTGCAGGTCATAGTGGATGGCTTTGCTGCAACGGGTTTCCCTGACTGTGGTGGGGCGATAGATGGAACGCATATCCCACCTTGCCAACCAGTACATAAACCACAAGGGGTACTTCTCAATGGTGCTGCAAGCCCTGGTGGATCACAAGGGACGTTTCACCGACATCAACGTGGGATGGCAGGGAAAGGTGCATGACACTCGCATCTTTGGGAACTGTTCGAGCAGCTGCAAGAAGGGACTTACTTCCCAGACCAGAACATTACCGTTGAGGATGTTGAAATGGCAATAGTTATCCTTGGGGACCCAGCCTACTCCTTGTTCCCATGGCTCATGAAGCCTTACATAGGCAGCCTGGACAATAGTAAGGAGCAGTTCAACTATAGGCTGAGTAAATGTAGAATGGTGGTAGAATGTGCCTTTAGATGTTTAAACGCTCACTGGCGCTGTTTGCTGACTAGGTCAGACATCAGCACAACCAACATTCCCATTGCTATTGCTGTTTGCTGTGTGCTCCATAATATCTGTGAGAGTAAGGGGGAGATATTCATGGCGGGGTGGGAGATGGAGGCAAATTGCCTGGCATCCTATTATGAGCAGCCAGACATCAGGGTGATTAGAAGAGCATACCTAGGCGTGCTGTGCATCAGAGTGGCTTTGAAAACCAGTTTCATGACTGGGCAGGCTTCAGTGTGACAGTTGTGAGTGTTTCTCCTTGATGCAAACCTGACTCCCTTTGTTGATTTTAATTCCCTGTAAGCCAACTACACTCCCCCCTTTGAAATAAAGTAGCTATTGTTTTAAACCATGCATTCTTTCTTTAATAATTAAAAAAAAAGATAATGGACAAGGTAGCCCAGGTGGGGTGGGGGAGGAGGGAAGGACAAGGCCATATTGTTTATTGTAGCCACCCTACAAATCAAACTGCTTGAATGACAGCCTTCTGTTGCTTGGGCTATTCTCTGGAGTGGAGTGGCTGGGTGCCCGGAGGGCTATGGAACATGGGGAGGAGAGTAGGCGGTTATACAGTGGACGCAGCGGGGGTCTGTGTTCTTGTTGGCTTTCCTGCAGCTCCAACACATGCTTCATCATGTCTGTTTGCTCCCCCAACAGATGCTTCAGCATGTCCATTTTCTCTCCCATTAGCCTCAGCATCATGTCCTGCCTCCACTCTTCACGCTCACTCAATTCTTTCCTGGCCTCTGTCACTGAATGACTCCATGCATTGAGCTGTGCCCTATCAGTGCGGGAGTACTGCATCAGCTCGGAAAACATGTCATCTCGAATGCGTTTTTTTTTGCCTTCTGATCTGCAAGAACCGCATAGATAGAGATGATGGGGGAGTGTAGAAACATTTGTACCTGGGGGGAGATAAAAAGGGAGGGTAAAATTGTGTTGGCTTCTTACACCTTCATAACATGTGGGAATGTTTTCAAACCACAGCACCCCCTTTCCCAGAGCAAGCAATGGGTTGGTTTTCACATTTAAAAGGAGAGGCTGCAGTATTCAGGTAGATGTGCAGCACACACCTATCCCCACCCCACCACATGGCTATTCTCTGGGATGATCCCTTTTAGCCAAGCGCAAACAGCCCAGCATGAACAGAATACTTTTACAGTTCTCTTACAAAAATTCCCCTATTTCAACCAAGTGACCATGAACACTATTGCTTTTAAACCCTGTACTGTAGTTACAAATGTGCATTCACCAGAGGTGCCTTCTCCGGCTTTAGGGTCGGAGATCCCGCCTTGGGAGGGTATTGGCTCCAGGGTGATGAAAAGTTCCTGGCTGCTGGGGAGAACAGATTCACTGCTTGCCTGCTGCACATTCTCTTCCTCCTCCTCCTCCTCTTCCTCATCCACAAAATCCTCCTCCGTGTTCCGTGAGACTCCCCCCTTGCAGGTGTCCGTGGACAGTGGTGGGATAGTGGTAGGGTCTCTCCCTAGAATGGCATGCAGCTGTTCATAGAAGTAGCATGTGTGGGGCTCTGATCCGGAGTGACCGTTTGCCTCCTTTGTCTTTTGGTAGGCTTTCCTGAGCTCCTTAACTTTCATGCGGTACTGCTGTGTGTCCCTGGTATAGCCTCTGTCCAACATGCCCTGTGAGATTTTGACAAATATATTTGCATTTCTTCTTTTGGATCGAGTTCTGCCTGCACAGATTCTTTTCCCCATACAGCAATCAGATCCAGTGTCTCCCTTTCGGTCCATGCTGGAGCTCATTTGCGATTCTGGGACTGCATGGTCACCTGTGCTGCTGAGTGCTGAGCTCGCTATGCTGACCAAACAGGAAATGAAATTCAAAAGTTCCTGGGGCTTTTCCTGTGTACCTGGCTAGTGCATCAGAGTTCAAAGTGATGTCCAGAGCAATCACAATGGAGCACTCTGGGATCGCTCCCGGAGGCCAATACCATCAATTTACGTCTGCACTATCCCAAATTTGACCCAGCAAGGTCGATTTTAGCACTACTCCCCTCACCAGGGAGGAGTACAGAAGTCGATTTTAAAAGCCCTTTAGGTCAACGGAACAGGGTTGGTTGTGTGGACATATTTAAATTGACCTAACGTGGCTAAATTCAACCTAACCCCGTAGTGTAGACTAGGTGGGTGAGGTAATATCCTTTATTGGACCAATTTCTGTTGGTGAGAGAGGCAAGCTTTTGAGTTTACACAGAGCTCTTCTTGACAGTTTGACTCTCTCACTAACAGAAGATGGTCCAATAAAGGATATTACCTCACCCACCTTGTCTCTAATATCTTGGAACCAACATAGCTACAACAACACTGCATAGATAGAATGGAATCGTTTTCTTTGAATTGCTTTTTCATAGTGTCGCTGCCACTTATTTACTGTGAAATTATTGTACACTTTACTGTGTGCCTTGGCACAAGAATGGTTGCTTGGTAAATTACATTATTATTGCATTAATAGGTTAAGGATTCCATTGTCAAAGAGGAAAGTTTGCTACATATTTAAGTTTGGTATACAACTGTAGTGCTGATAAGATGCAACTAAAAAGTCACTTCAGTTTTGAATTTGTTCGGTTAGCATAGATTTTACACTGGATTCATTTCTATGATTGGTAACCTTTATAACATTTTTATCTCTATTTCAGTTACTATATTTGTACTGAATCAGTGATTTAGGAAGGCTGGGCATCTTTTTTCATATTCCTTTCTATCCATACTACTAAAAATGGAGTCAGCTCCCATTTCAAATGCTGTAACCAATTCTTCCCTGGACTCCCAGCTTTTCATTGCACCTGTCTGCTCCATCCAAAGGTCTGTGCCTAAAGTTATCTTCCCCTGAACACATTCTTTTTTCAGTTTCAGTTTCTCTTTTCATTTCTTCCTTTTGCAAGTTCCCTCTTTTATCTCTACTCTCCTTCAAATTCAAATTCAAGCTTCTCACTCTTGCCTCCAGAATCTGTCACAATGATACCCTGTCTACATCTTAGCCTTCATTTCCTTTAAGTTCCCATTCTAATGCATCTGATGCACCCAAACCAACTGCGTAAGCACTCTTTTTGTATCCCCACCTTAGGACTGGTCTATACTGGGAACTTACATTGGCAGAGCTACTTCCCTCAGGGGTGTGAAAAATCCACACCCTTGAGAGACATAGCCCTATACTGACCTAATCCCTGGTGTAAACAGTGCTAGGTTGACAGAAGAATTCTTCCGTCTTGGGGAGGTGGATTACCTATGCTGATAGTAGTGTCTACACTTAATCTGCTACAGCAGATAATTGGAAAAGCGATGTTATAGTTTATTCATGCATTTGGTCTCAAGCACATGAAAAATTCCTTAGATTTCAGTCTGAACCATTTTTAAGGTTTGAGGATTAATGGAAAAAAGTTTTTTATTTAGATTCAGACTCATGTAAGGCAAAAAGGGATCATTATGATTATCTAGTCTGACTTCCTGCATGGCACAGGCCACAGAACCTCACCCACCCCCTCCTGTAATAGACCTCGGTTTTTTTCTTCCTTATGTTCAGGTATTTGAAAAATAGTTGCAGTCATGAAATGTAGGTTCTCTTTTTTACACAAAGCAAAGCCAAATGTTAGATTTAACCACATCAATCTGTGATATGCTTTTGATATGTGGTCTGAATCCTGAAGATTCAAATACATTTTGTATGTCAGCTTTCTCAGATAGTTTATAGCACTAAACTTCATTTGTGTTGTTTTAGGCACTGGCTAAAGACATGTTGCTTGGGTTAAGACACTTTGGCAGTCACCAGGCAGACTTGTGCACAGTATAATAGCTTTCAGAGTTGTTCGTTTCCAGCCTGCAAGTCTGTAAGAAAGGTTATTCCCTGTTTTCCTGAAAAGTTTCTTTTTAGCAAGGAAATATTAAATCTAAGACTAGTTCATAATCTGCATAAGATGACAGGTTTTTGTTTGCTGGGTAGTTTATACTTTGGCCAGTCATGAAGGGGAAAAATCATCTGAAGTAACTTCTATTTTAATATTTTATGGTTCGACCAATGCGGGGAGGGACTAGATTACTTGCTCTGGTTTATGCCTAAAGACACAATGGTGCATAAGCTGCATCACCCTGGAAGGCATAGTGCCTCACAAACACTTATTCGAGACACATTTAACCCTGCAAGAGCTCTGGAGGGTAGTAATTTGCTGCTGGCTTATACTAGAAGTGAGTTATGACAGCCTGTGATGGGGTGCCACTCACCATGCTAGCACCTACTGCTGGTCATTTTGCAGATCAGCTCCACAAGTCGGTATGCCGTCACTGCTGCCCCTGGACCCATGTCGCTCCCAGGACTGTTGCATCCTCCTCACTCCTCCTAACCTAGTGAGGAGGGCTTTAAACTAGGTTCGACGGGGACAGGTGAGCAAAGCCCACAGGTAAGTGGGGAACATGGAGACCGGGGAGATGGGTCGGAAACGAGAGGGAGTGTGGGCTATATTGGCAGAGAGAAAGGAGAGTCAGGACAAAACTGGGAGGAAAGATCAAACCAGTATCTTAGATGCCTATATACAAATGCGAGAAGTATGGGGAATAAGCAGGAAGAACTGGAAGTGATAATAAATAAATACAACTATGACATTGTTGGCATCACTGAAACTTGGTGGGATAATACACATGATTGGAATGTTGGTGTGGATGGGTACAGCTTGCTCAGGAAGGATAGACAGGGGAAAAAGGGAGGAGGTGTTGCCTTATATATTAAAAATGTACACACTTGGACTGAGGTAGAGATGGACATAGGAGATGGAAGTGTTGAGAGTCTCTGGGTTAGGCTTAAAGGGGCAAAAAACAAGGGAGATGTCATGCTAGGAGTCTACTACAGGCCACCTAACCAGGTGGAAGAGGTGGATGAGACTTTTTTCAAGCAACTAACAAAATCATCCAAAGCCCAAGATTTGGTGGTGATGGGGGACTTCAACTATCCGGATATATGTTGGGAAAATAACACAGCGGGGCACAGACTATCCAACAAATTCTGCATTGGAGACAACTTTTTATTTCAGAAGGTTGAAAAAGCTACTAGGGGGGAAGCTGTTCTAGACTTGATTTTAACAAGTAGGGAGGAACTCGTTGAGAATGTGAAAGTAGAAGGCAGCCTGGGTGAAAGTGATCATGAAATCATAGAGTTTGCAATTCTAAGGAAGGATAGAAGGGAGAACAGCAAAATAGAGACAATGGATTTCAGGAAGGCAGATTTTGGGAAGCTCAGAGAGCTGATAGGTAAGGTCCCATGGGAATCAAGACTGAGGGGAAAAACAACTGAGGAGAGTTGGCAGTTTTTCAAAGGGACACTATTAAGGGCCCAAAAGCAAGCTATTCCGCTGGTTAGGAAAGATAGAAAATGTGGCAAAAGACCACCTTGGCTTAACCACGAGATCTTGCACGATCTAAAAAATAAAAAGGAGTCATATAATAAATGGAAACTAGGACAGATTACAAAGGATGAATAGAGGCAAACAACACAGGAATGCAGGGGCAAGATTAGAAAGGCAAAGGCACAAAATGAGCTCAAACTAGCTACGGGAATAAAAGGAAACAAGAAGACTTTTTATCAATACATTAGAAGCAAGAGGAAGACCAAAGACAGGGTAGGCCCACTGCTTAGTGAAGAGGGAGAAACAGTAACAGGAAACTTGGAAATGGCAGAGATGCTTAATGACTTCTTTGTTTCAGTCTTCACCGAGAAGTCTGAAGGAATGCCTAACATAGAATCATAGAATATCAGAGTTGGAAGGGACCTCAAGAGGTCATCTAGTCCAACCCCCTGCTCAAAGCAGGACCAATTCCCAGCTAAATCATCCCAGCCAGGGCTTTGTCAAGCCGGGCCTTAAAAACCTCCAAGGAAGGAGACTCCACCACCTCCCTAGGTAACGCATTCCAGTGTTTCACCACCCTCCTAGTGAAATAGTTTTTCCTGATATCCAACCTGGACCTCCCCCACTGCAACTTGAGACCATTGCTCCTTGTTCTGTCATCTGCCACCACTGAGAACAGCCGAGCTCCATCCTCTTTGGAACCCCCCTTCAGGTAGTTGAAGGCTGCTATCAAATCCCCCCTCATTCTTCTCTTCTGGAGACTAAACAATCCCAGTTCTCTCAGCCTCTCCTCATAAGTCATGTGCTCCAGACCCCTAATCATTTTTGTTGCCCTCCGCTGGACTCTTTCCAATTTTTCCACATCCTTCTTGTAGTGTGGGGCCCAAAACTGGACACAGTATTCCAGATGAGGCCTCACCAATGTCGAATAAAGGGGAACGATCACGTTCCTCGATCTGCTGGCAATGCCCCTACTTATACAGCCCAAAATGCCGTTAGCCTTCTTGGCAACAAGAGCACACTGTTGACTCATATCCAGCTTCTCGTCCACTGTGACCCCTAGGTCCTTTTCAGCAGAACTGCTACCTAGCCATTCGGTCCCTAGTCTGTAGCAGTGCATGGGATTCTTCCGTCCTAAGTGCAGGACTCTGCACTTGTCCTTGTTGAACCTCATCAGGTTTTTTTCTGCCCAATCCTCTAATTTGTCTAGGTCCCTCTGTATCCGATCCCTACCCTCTAGTGTATCTACCACGCCTCCTAGTTTAGTGTCATCTGCAAACTTGCTGAGAGTGCAGTCCACACCATCCTCCAGATCATTAATAAAGATATTAAACAAAACCGGCCCCAGGACCGACCCTTGGGGCACTCCACTTGAAACCGGCTGCCAACTAGACATGGAGCCATTGATCACTACCCGTTGAGCCCGACGATCTAGCCAGCTTTCTATCCACCTTACAGTCCATTCATCCAGCCCATACTTCTTTAACTTGGTGGCAAGAATACTGTGGGAGACAGTATCAAAAGCTTTGCTAAAGTCAAGAAATAACACATCCACTGCTTTCCCCTCATCCACAGAGCCAGTTATCTCATCATAGAAGGCAATTAGGTTAGTCAGGCACGACTTCCCCTTCGTGAATCCATGCTGACTGTTCCTGATCACTTTCCTCTCCTCTAAATGTTTCATAATTGATTCCTTGAGGACCTGCTCCATAATTTTTCCAGGGACTGAGGTGAGGCTGACTGGCCTGTAGTTCCCCGGATCCTCCTTCTTCCCTTTTTTAAAGATGGGCACTACATTAGCCTTTTTCCAGTCATCTGGGACCTCCCCCGATCGCCATGAGTTTTCAAAAATAATGGCTAATGGCTCTGCAATCTCACCCGCCAACTCCTTTAGCACCCTCGGATGCAGCGCATCCGGCCCCATGGACTTGTGCACGTCCAGTTTTTCTAAATAGTCCCGAACCACTTCTTTCTCCACAGAGGGCTGGTCACCTTCTCCCCTGCTGTACTGCCCAGTGCAGCAATCTGGGAGCTGACCTTGTGCGTGAAGACAGAGGCAAAAAAATCATTGAGTACATTAGCTTTTTCCACATCGTCGGTCACTAGGTTGCCTCCCTCATTCAGTAAGGGGCCCACACTTTCCTTGATTTTCTTCTTGTTGCTAACATACCTGAAGAAACCCTTCTTGTTACTCTTAACATCTCTTGCTAACTGCAACTCCAAGTGTGATTTGGCCTTCCTGGTTTCACTCCTGCACGCCTGAGCAATATTTTTATACTCCTCCCTGGTCATTTGTCCAATCTTCCACTTCTTATAAGCCTCTTTTTTGCATTTAAGATCAGCAAGGATTTCACTGTTTAGCCAAGCTGGTCGCCTGCCATATTTACTATTCTTTCTACACATCGGGATGGTTTGTTCCTGCAACCTCAATAAGGATTCTTTAAAATACAGCCAGCTCTCCTGGACCCCTTTGCCCTTCATGTTATTCTCCCAGGGGATCCTGCCCATCTGTTCCCTGAGGGAGTCAAAGTCTGCTTTTCTGAAGTCCAGGGTCCATATTCTGCTGCTCTCCTTTCTTCCTTGTGTCAGGATCCTGAACTCGACCATCTCATGGTCACTGCCTCCCAGGTTCCCATCCACTTTTGCTTCCCCTACTAGTTCTTCCCTGTTTGTGAGCAGCAGGTCAAGAAAAGCTTTGCCCCTAGTTGGTTCCTCCAGCACTTGCACCAGGAAATTGTTCCCTACGCTTTCCAAAAATTTCCTGGATTGCCTGTGCAATACTAATGGGAAGGGGGTAGGTTTAGCGGATAAAATAAAAAAAGAACAAGTTAAAAATCACTTAGAAAAGTTAGATGCCTGCAAGTCACCCGGGCCTGATGAAATACATCCTAGAATACTCAAGGAGCTAATAGAGGAGGTATCTGAGCCTCTAGCTATTATCTTTGGAAAGTCATGGGAGACGGGAGAGATTCCAGAAGACTGGAAAAGGGCAAATATAGTGCCCATCTATAAAAAGGGAAATAAAAACAACCCAGGTAACTACAGACCAGTTAGTTTAACTTCTGTGCCAGGGAAGATAATGGAGCAAGTAATTAAGGAAATCATCTGCAAACACTTGGAAGGTGGTAAGGTGATAGGGAACAGCCAGCATGGATTTGTGAAGAACAAATCATGTCAAACCAATCTGATAGCTTTCTTTGATAGGATAACGAGCCTTGTGGATAAGGGTGAAGCGGTGGATGTGGTATACCTAGACTTTAGTAAGGCATTTGATACGGTCTCGCATGATATTCTTATCGATAAACTAGGCAAATACAAATTAGATGGGGCTACTATAAGGTGGGTGCATAACTGGCTGGATAACCGTACTCAGAGAGTTGTTATTAATGGTTCCCAATCCTGCTGGAAAGGTATAACGAGTGGGGTACCGCAGGGGTCTGTTTTGGGACCGGCTCTGTTCAATATCTTCATCAACGACTTAGATATTGGCATAGAAAGTACGCTTATTAAGTTTGCGGATGATACCAAACTGGGAGGGATTGCAACTACTTTGGAGGACAGGGTCATAATTCAAAATGATCTGGACAAATTGGAGAAATGGTCTGAGTTAAACAGGATGAAGTTTAACAAAGACAAATGCAAAGTGCTTCACTTAGGAAGGAAAAATCAATTTCACACATACAGAATGGGAAAAGACTGTCTAGGAAGGAGTACGGCAGAAAGGGATCTAGGGGTTATAGTGGACCACAAGCTAAATATGAGTCAACAGTGTGATGCTGTTGCAAAAAAAGCAAACATGATTCTGGGATGCATTAACAGGTGTGTTGTGAGCAAGACACGAGAAGTCATTCTTCCGCTCTACTCTGCTCTGGTTAGGCCTCAGCTGGAGTATTGTGTCCAGTTCTGGGCGCCGCATTTTAAAAAAGATGTGGAGAAATTGGAAAGGGTCCAAAGAAGAGCAACAAGAATGATTAAAGGTCTTGAGAACATGACCTATGAAGGAAGGCTGAAAGAACTGGGTTTGTTTAGTTTGGAAAAGAGAAGACTGAGAGGGGACATGATAGCAGTTTTCAGGTATCTAAAAGGGTGTCATAAGGAGGAGGGAGAGAACTTGTTCACCTTAGCCTCTAAGGATAGAACCAGAAACAATGGGGTTAAACTGCAGCAAGGGAGGTCTAGGTTGGACATTAGGAAAAAGTTCCTAACTGTCAGGGTGGTTAAACACTGGAACAAATTGCCTAGGGAGGTTGTGGAATCTCTGTCTCTGGAGATATTTAAGAGTAGGTTAGATAAATGTCTATCAGGGATGGTCTAGACAGTATTTGGTCCTGCCATGCGGGCAAGGGACTGGACTCGATGACCTCTTGAGGTCCCTTCCAGTCCTATAATCTATAATCTATGAATCCTCTTCATGGCATAGCCCTCCGGCCATGTCACACTCTGTTATTCTCCCTTCCAGGGGACAGTACCACTGTCCAAGTGTCCAGCCACGGCATCAGTGGCAAGGGGGTGTGGAGGAATCCAGGACCATACACCATTCCAGGTCCTGGCTCAGGGACATGCTGCATCCCCTCCAATCTCTCAGTCTATTTCCATGGGCCACTTCCCCACAGCTCCAGCACCTTTTTCACCCTTGCCTCAGGACTTCAGTCTGCAAATCCCGCAGCCAGCCAGGAGCTCTTCTCTAGCTTCCCTGGTCCCTGCTAGCAGCACTGCTGTGTCCAGGATGCTGGCTTTCTTCTGCCTGTAAGGCAACCAGTCCTCCCTCCTTGAGCTCCAGAGAGCAACTGAACCTGCTCTGCCCTGCAGCACTTCTTACATGGGACTGCCAGGCCCTGACTGGCTTCTCCCTGCAGCCCCTCTCCTATTGGCTGCTTTCTGTGTGACCTCACTAGGGCTCCATTAACCCCTTACAGGTCAGTTTGGGGTGGATATCTTATCACACCCCCCCTCCACCAACCAACTTAGGTACATGGGTCAATGCACGGGGCACTTCATTGTTTCTGCTCATTTCCCACCTCTCTTCCTTTTCCTGCTCACCCCTGCCTATCTGTTCCAGGAGAAGAATAAGTAGCTGCTGTGTGCCTGGACACAAGCTCTTGCTAGTCCACACATAATATAAGGGAAGGCTCTTATTTCCCTTCCCTCCTCTGCATGGGTGTAAAGTCCAAATCACAGTCTAGCCCTTTGCAATTATTTTTTGCTTCTCTTCTCTTGGAATTGGTAGCTTTGGTACTGGTACTCTGCCCTCACTATCTAATTAGGCTCCCCCCCCCACCCATCTATTGCCGATGATGGATGTGACAATATAAATGAATAACTGAGTAGAGGAGAGTGATTAACTACAGAAGAGTGTAACTTTTAAAAGGCAAAGGAGCTGCTTGCAGGGAAAAATGTATGAATGTAGCAGGAGAGTCAGTATTTTAGTGAATGTTACTTTATGCCGCTATTTCGTGAATGACTGATAGAATTGCCTATCATTTCAATATCATATAATTGCTTCCCCATCATAGATGTATTTATTTTATTTGTATTCTTTTAAGAGAAAAGGAGCACCTTTCCATAGCTCTAGGCACTGAATATTAACTGTGCATTTCTTCATGCAAGCCTCCAACTTGGAAAGTGTGGTTATCATGCACAGCCGTGGCCACTTGCACTAATTATCAAGCATGTTTTGGTCACATGGTTCTGCCTGCTAGGCAAGCAGGTTACTCTCTCTTTGTGCGGTAGCTGTGCTTTACAAAGGGAGACCAATAGAATTCTCAGACTTTGTCTTTTTTTAGAATGTAAGATCCTCAAAGCAACAGACCGTGTAGGGTCTGGGAATGCCAGGCACATCCGTGGCAGTGTAGAAATAGTAAACTATTTTGTGACACTGACCCCCATTGCGTTGCTTCTCCTCCTATGTCTTCTTCTCCATGTGGCTTACTACTGGGATATGGGTGTGTATGGATTCACTCTTGAACAAAAAGATTCAAGAGTTGGCTTTTAAGTGCCTATCAAAAGATGTCACCTACTATTCGCGCTTAAATAATGTTATATAATACTGAATATAGGGACTCAAACTATACTTGGTCAACATTTTTATAGTTGACAAATTTTTGAGTGCTGAAAAGTGGGATTTCAACACAACTAAATATTTCACAGAAAAAAATGTTACCTCCCCCCCCGCCCCATTTTTTGGTGAAATTTCAAAAATTCAAAGATTTTGGACAATACCACTTTCACTGTAAAAAAAATTACACAAATCCCAAACACAACCTTTCATTCCCCCTGTAGCGGGGTGGCTACCCCGCTCCTGCTGGGAAGGGCTTAAAACAGCCCTGGCAGAGGGCTGGAGCATAGGGAAAAGCTACTGGGCTGATTGGGGAAGTAGCCACAGCTGGGCCATGCCCCAATCAGGCCCCAGCTGGCCTGTATAAGAAGGCTGGGAGCCAAGGGACTCAGCAGAGTCTCTCTCTGAATGCAGAAAGAGAAGGGCCTGGCTGCAGTGACTCTAGACACAGGGTACCTGAGTGGAGCAGGGCTGGGGACAGGCTGAGGAGCTCCAGCCTGGATAGCCCCAGGCTGTGGCCTAGTAGGAGGCTAAGGGGTACTGGGGGTTGTAGAGGGCAGCCCATGAGTAGACCAAGGCAGCAGATCCAAACCCAACTTTACCTGTGATGAGTGGTCTATACTGCAGTCTGCCCCAGGGAGCGGGGGCTACTTGGTGACTGGCAGTGGCCTTACTCTGAGGTGAGGTAGAGATAGTGGGTGGGGGTTCCCTGGGGAGGGGAGACCCTAGTACTGAGGGGTGTACTGCCAGGGGGCAGCACCCCAGATAAAAGGGCACTGGGGTCTGGGAGGGACATGGGGGCCAGAAGACAGGTGGATCACTGGCCTGCAGTGGGTGCTCCAGGATGCTGGAAGAGCTAATTCCCAGAAGGCACCAGCAGGAGGTGCTGCAGGGGTGAGTCTGCTCTGTTACACCCCCTTTTCCACTAAAAAAGAAAGTTTTTCCCTTTCTCACTCTCTCCCTTTGTTTCCAATGGAGATGAAAAGAGAGAGAGAGGGAAAACTGGAATTTTTCCTATAAAAATGAAACAAACTTTTCTTTAGAAATTTTTAATTGAAAAAGAAAACAGATTTGTGAAAAGTTTCAATCAAAATTGATTTTTTTTTTAATTTTATTTGATTTTTTGTGAAAATCACTTTAGTGTGTGGCACTATCCTAAGTGGATTGTACTTACCTCTTACAGACAGCTTTGTGGCTTGTTTCCATCCTCTTCTTTTTCTTTCAAACCCACTTTTTGCAACCTTTGTATAATCCATTATGCCAATAAAGTCTTATTGAGTTAAATTACCCAGTAACCCAACTTGTTAGAAAGCAAGGTGTAGACTCCTTGGGGATCCTCCATCTGTAGAATTTAATTCAATAACATTACTGCTTTCATATCTTTGTCACTTCTGCTGCAGGCCCCAAATCTGGATTTACACTGGGTGTCCACCATTATACTGGAGTCATCATTCTATTATTGTGTGATACAGCAGCAGTCAGGAATAAAAGGATTGCTTTATTGCATTCTGATTGAATGAAAGCATCCATTTGTATTATCTGAAGATTTTAATCTTAATGTGCCTAAAGAGACCAGATTCTTATTCAAAGTTCTTTATAATTTTATATATTGTATTTAGATACCTCATTTACATAATTTATGCAAATAATTGCAAAATATATGTATGGTGCTTCTTAACTACTCAGAAATGCAAAAAAGTGAATAGGAGCAGAAGGAGACTGCTAATATCCTCTCATTGGGAGTATGTAAATCTCAGGGAAATGCATACAAATACTGATATAATTGATAATACTAAATACCCTTTTAAATCTTATTCCCAAAGAGATTATTTATCTTAAAATTATTATCTACATTTTCTTAAGCATTGAGGAAGACCATGCAGCATAACTGGAGTTAATAAGATATTAAAATACTATTTTAGTGATATCTTTTGGACTGAGTGCGAAAATGTAATTAAGACCCAAGATCTAATTACTGTATACTCAATTACCTAGGAGATATTCTCTCTTTATCATGGCAATTTTGTTCTGAAACTAGATTAACCATTACCAAAAGTACCTTTCAAGGCCATACCCAACTGGAATGTACATGGTCCTCAGACAAAATATAGGCATCTGTGAACGTACGTTTAGCTCATACACACAGTATCCTCATTAATGCTTTCTTCACACAACAGCACATGGCCAGAGTAACCATGACCATTAGAGGTGATTGATTTATCTCAATAGAGATATATTTTATTATTATTGGGTATTTATTAGATATTAAAGCATACAGTTAGATATTTGATACAGTTAGTCATGAGGTGTTGAAAATGAGGTTGAGGTCCTTATTCTGCAATGGTTGAGATTTTGTCTGGAAAGGAAATCTCCATGGTTGGCAATAGACAACTGCTTATCATCATCAGGGAAGTTTCTGACAGTCTCTGAGGCCTACAACCATAGGTAGCATGGGAAAGACAGAGAGAGTGTTCTAGGCATGCACCTCACTCCTCTTCTATACAGCATATTCACTAAGAGTGAGCATCTCACATGAGTTCCTGGCATTGAAGCCCTCGTGTCAAGAGCTTGCAGCTCCCCAGAACTATGAGACCTTTCACTCATACACACAATTTGCGAGGTATAATGGGAAGGAAAAGTAGACGGGGAGAGGGATCAGTGTCCTTCACTCCCTGGTCCCTAGTTCTCCAGTGGCTGGATCTAAATGGAGCCATTTTCTGTCACCTCAACCTTCCTGCCCCAAACAAGGCTTTTTAGTGGACCCCCCAACTCCTGCATGGTTTCTTCCCTGTCCCTGGTTGGGATTTCCTATGCCCTCTCACCCTACAAGCTGCTTCTGTCCCTAACCATGGCTTCTTCTGGTCCCCTCACTGCCTTCTTTCCCCTCTTAATGTCTTCTGTCCTCAAGTGCTTCCCCTCTGAAACCCCCCTGGCAGCTCTTGCCCACTCCCTCCTAATGTCACACGCTGCACCTGAGTAAGGGCCCTGCCACTTATTCTCACTGTTGCTTCCTGCCTCCACTCCTTTGTCACCTCTCCAGGCTGTCTCTGACACCAAGGCAAGTCTGTAGCTTAATTCTACAATCTAACCCTGTGTTAACATGAGAGGGAATCAACAATAAGGCAGGAAATTTTAAATCATAATGTGCAGTATCATATTAACTAGGAGTCCGGTGGCACCTTAAAGACTAACAGATTTATTTGGGCATAAGCTTTCGTGGGTAAAAAACTTACTTCTTCAGATGCATAGAGTTAAAATTACAGAAACAGGCATAAATATATATTGTCTGTAATTTTCACTCCATGCATCTAAAGAAGTGGGTTTTTTACCCACGAAAGCTTATGCCTAAATAAATCTTAGTCTTTAAGGTGCCACCGGACTCCTTGTTGTTTTTGTGGATACAGACTAACATGGCTACCCCTCTGATACTTAGTATCATATTAGAACTTCTAATGGGTGACACATCAGGAGAGATTTGCTTATATAATGCTTTTGACTCTGAAAAAAAGGCTGCATATCTTATATAAAGACTATTCTCAGGGCATTGCTGCACTTATACTTTTTATCCGGGTTGGAAATAGGAAGTAGAGAGTCACGAGACATAATTCAAAATCAAAGGCAAGTATACATGGGAAAGTAGTAATCCAAACATAGGGGGAGTGCGAAAAAGAGATTGGTTCCTGTTCTCAGTGCATTTTTATTTTATCTGAGCCAGTTTGACCATCTCTAAATAAGGCGATACAGGTCACGCTAAAAGGACTATTTCCTAAGAGAGAGCTGTAAACATTAAAAAAAGAGAGCACAAAATTAAAGCAACACACCAAGGAGAGACCCCAAAATATTTACTCGGCCATTATTATCAAGGTCAAGAGACAGCAAAGCCCTGATGGAAAGAGGAAGGCATCAGTGGATGGAATATTTTGAGAAAATGAAGCAAAGTACCAAGGGAAATTACAGGCTTTAGCAAGAATGTCACCCTCACAGCCATGAATGAAGCTTTAGCCCTTCAGAAACAAACTTAAAGTTCAGTTAAAAAAAGAAGAAATCAAACCGCTTTAAAAATGGAAAGTGAATCAGAGTCCCAACATCATAATCCCTGAACTATTTAAAATAAAAGATTGAGGTAAATATATAATTAGCTTGTTTTATGCACCCATTCAGGATGTACAGAATAGAAAACAAAAGGAATAGGTAATAGGTTGTAAACATATGTTAAATTCTTTAGTAAAGTAAGATATACTCATTTAGGATAACAATTTAATCTCATTTACATGTGCTATTCACTACTCGTCATGTTCAAGGAAAAATTAACCAGACAGGGGATTAGAGTCAGACCTGATTCAATCAGCAGCAACTTACTTGACAATAAGGCTCCTAGGTCTTGGGTAAAGTTTAGAGAGCAATGTGGATTAGAGATGGTCAGGAATTTTTCAACAAAATATTTTTTCATTGAAAATGCTGATTCGTTGGAACCATAATTGTTAATGGGAAAATGTCAGTTTTGACAAATTTCCTATTTTGTGTGTGGTAAAAAAAAAAAAAAAAAAAAAAATCAGAAATGTTGAACCATCCCATTTCAATATTTTCTAAAACAAAGTTTTGTTTCAAAATGACTTTCAAAGTTTGACCTAAACTGATTTTTTTTAATTGATATTTCAACTTTTTGCCTTGATTTGAGATGGGAACTCTTTTCAAAATCTCAAAAATTCTCTTGGGAATAAGAAAACTGTTTCCTGTCCATCTCTAATGAGGATGGACCTACCTGGTAGCCAGCTGACTTCAGCACTGGGCCATGACTCCTTAAGAGACAAACAAAGGTGAGAGAAAGTTCAGCCCTCCTACCGCCATTTGGGTGGGATACTCCTGTTACTCATACCCTCTCTTCTCGTGGGAAGTGGGACGGATCACACTACCAACGCCACAGAAGCAGAGTGAAATGTGTGGTGCTGATGTGGAGGACACTGCCTAGCTGTGTGAATGGTGGGTGCAGTGTTCAGTAAGCACTTGGGAGTGACGCAGAGCACTTTCATTAACAGCACACATGCTGGGCTCAACCTGAGACTATTCACCTCCTGGAAACATTTTAGTTCACACTGGGCATGCTCAAGGACATCATATAATCTGCACCATTATTTCCATACTGGTAACATGATGCCTGTTCTTACCCTACTCTCTCCCACAAACTATCCCCTGTAAGTGTTTTTTGGGATGGGAAAGATTAGTGGTGGCTGGCAGGCAATGTGGATAAACAGTATTGGGTGACTGATAGTACAAGAGGTCCTCTAGCATCCACGTGACTTCATCTCCCTCTGTGCACTACCTGAATTTGTTTTATTTTCCCTGTGCCCTAAAACCACTTTCGCTGTGGGCAAAAGCAGGCACAGCCACATTAACTTGGAGTTGTGTTCACTTTCACCAGCAGTGAATATGGCCTCATCTCCCAGTACTACCTATAAAATAACCACACCACGTAGCACTTACACTGTATAATCATTTAAATCCTTGAGGTGCGGTACAAATGCTAATCTTTACAAGACACCAGCCCTCCTGGTTCATTAATCATCTCCACTTGAGTGTAGGAAACAGACACATAGAGATTAAGTAATTTGCCAAAAACCACACAAAAAATTAATGACAGAGTTAAAAGCTGGAACACAAGAGTTTGTCCCATGACCAGTTTTCTAGAGCACATTGAGTCTGTGTGGTCTACAACCTCCCTTTAGCAAGAGCGAGCTAGTTATACTCCCAGCAACTAAGAAGCAACATTAATATTCTTTACCTCATCTTTTGAGTGATTTGCATTCCCTCTACTACAGTCTCTACAGAGGCACGGTGACAGCCTGCAGGAGCTGGAGTTCAAGGAGTATGATTGGTAAGGATCGGTGTAACCATATCACAAAATGTACTTTTTTTGCAAGGTTAAATGAAATGAGAAACAGACCAAGTGCATTTTCCTGGCACTCCGTCAGCCTTCAAGATTGAGAATGTATGCATCTGTTGCCTTGAAACTCAATTTGGATTACCAGAAAACACAAGTATGGCTTTTGAAGAATGTTGCCCTCATTGAAAGATCAAGGAGGCTTATTCAGAGCCTAAAAATCTCTCTTTAAATCTACCTTAGCAATTAAAGATTGACTCGTAGGATTTGACATCAAACCTTTTGTGAGATTATGAAGGTATCTGAACATTGTCAAAGCCCTGTGGCTCATTTTTAGTGTTACCTGCCTAAACCTTTAGTTTTTCATGATCCTGTCAGGTGATGGTGAATTTTATGAGATTTTCTTATTGTATCACTCAAAGGATATGGCAGAGATTTAGAAGGAGCTTTACATTTAACATCTTCCTATCATTCAGTCATGTTGCCATTTCAGGAGTGGCATTTCTCATTGTGGAATATTTGAATTTGACTTTTCAACCTAAATTTACATGCTGAATGTTGTTATTTTTTTTAACTAGACAAACTCAAAATATGACCACTGTGACAGGAATGTCTGTCAAATTGTGAGCACCATTTTGTTTTGTGAACACCATTTTAGGATTGTAACCTTCATTGTGTCAGTGTTGGATGAAGACAGCCAGGTTGAAAAACAGTGTTATCCAGACAAAGTCAATTGATTCTATACACTGTGGATTTGTCTACACAGCACTTTGGACTAAGTAGGACCGAACCTCCCATCCCAGGTCGATAGATTTGGGCTAGTGGGGCTTTTACTAGAGATCTAAAAATAGCTGTATAGTCAGGGCTTTGAAATTGTGGCTCAGGCTGGAGCTTGGGTTCTGAAGCCCAAACCCCTTCCTTCGGATCCTGAGCTCCAGTCCAACTGCACCTTCAAAGTGTTGTCTATACAGCTGTTTTTAGCTGACTAGTGAGAGCCCTGCTAGCCTAAGTCTATCAACCCAGGCTGAGAGGCTCGTTTCCACTCAATCCAAAATGCTGAGTAGACATATCTTGTGTGCTCAGGCTGAGGTGTGGGGCACCTGGGGAGAGCTAACAAGGAGAGCCATCAAAGGCCATTGACATTGAATGCTGGCTGGAGAAAAAGTGGCTGCAGATCAGTACTGCAGAAGATTAAGATAGAGCCTGTACCAGACCCAGAATACCAGTACGATGACCAGATGTCCTGATTTTATAGGGATAGTCCCAATTTTTGGGTCTTTCTTATGTGTGGGTACATCTACACTACAGCGGGGAGTCGATTTAAGATACGCAAATTCAGCTACGTGAATAGCGTAGCTGAATTCGACGTATCGCAGCCGACTTACCCCGTTGTGAGGACGGCGGCAAAATTGACTTCTGCGGCTTTTTGTCGGCGCCGCTTACTACCACCTCCGCTGGTGGAGATAGAGCGCAGATATGGGGATCGATTTTCGCGTCCCAATGGGACGCGACAAATCGATCCCCGAGAGGTCGATTTCTACCCGCCGATTCAGGTGGGTAGTATAGACCAGACCTAGGTTTCTATTATACCCCACCCCTGTCCCGATTTTTCACATTTGCTTTCTGGTCATCCTAAAAACCACAGGCCTCCCAGGATTAGGACTGTGCACCCTTAGACAATCAGGAAGGAATGTAGACCAGGGAAGCCTGGATTAAGAAACACAGGCTCTGTAAGAGAGTACCTAGGACCATGGAAGGAAGTTCTTCAGCACCAATATTTCTGCATCGCCATTGGGAGCTCAGGCTTGGTTTCTGCCGAAGGACCCCCTGAAGCTAGATGTTATGAACTGGGCTGTAAGTCTGGCCTAGTAGTCAGAACAGGAGTCAGGTCTAGTGAACACAGCAGGCATCCAGATTGGGGAACAAAACCGAGGGTCAGCACCAGAGTCAATGCCAGTTACCAGAGCCAGGGGTCAAGCCGGAGTCAGGGTCAGAAGTCAGCGGCTGGGGTCAGAGCCAGGACTGGTAACTGAGGATTGGAAGTGTGGAAAAAGGGCAGGCAAGGATCAAGTGCAGAGCAGGACAGAGTGGGAACAGGAACAAAGGCAAGGGTGAGGCAGGAGCTAAAAGCAGAGCAAAAATCTGGACCAGGGCTCGGTGCGGGAGGCAGGCACAAGCACGGTCCAATGCAGCCACAACAGGAAATCACCTTGTTGCTCAGACAAACTTCTTGTGCCTCCTTCTGGCTTAAATAGCATGGTTGGACCAATTGCTGGAGCCAGGCAATCCTCCACTCAGGGGCTCCCATGGTGGGGCCTTGGCTGAGGCTATAGTCCTACTAACTTCTCAGGACACCAGGGTTCAGCAGAGATTTGGTAAAGGTTAGGATGCAGAAGTTGGGGACTCTCAGGCTTGGGTTCAAGACCTGGGCCATCACATTAAACACTGCAGGAAGTGCCACCCAGCAAATCCTGAATGGTAGCCGCTCACACATCCTTCTATATAAACCAGGAAGCCATGATGGGGTGCTGTCTGACAATTGATGCAGCCTGCTTGCTTCTGTTCCAGACCTTGCCTTGCTGAGTCGCTCAGCTCTGACCCTGGTTTGTCCCTCACTCTGCTACTTGGTGCCTGACCTTGACTGCCTGGTATCCTAACCTGGCTCAACAATAACTCCACTACTAGCCTGCAACTTTGTGCCCGAGCCCGACCTGGCTCAACTTTGACTTCCGACCATAACTGATCAGTTTAAACAGGTCGCATGACAGTTTGCTCAGACCATTTTTGCCTCCTCCCCCCCCCACACACACACTCCATTCAACCTCTTCACAGATGATGGAAGGGGCAGCCCACCCTCTGACCAGCAGTTCCCCTGGGACCCAGGACCTGCAGGACTAAGTCACCCCCTCCGAGCAGAGAACCTCATACTACAGGTCCGAGCGACAGAGCTCTCTGCCAAAGCACAGACCCTGCATGAGCAGTGCTCACACCCACAGGGAGAAGTAGCTACACTACATGCCCAAACAGACCACTCATCACCTGAACCAGCTTCTATAGTGCTTCTGCCTAAACAGTTTGATGGGGGCCGTCAGGAATTCTAGGCGTTCCTGAAACAATGCAGGCTGCTGTTCCTGCTCCACCCCCTAACATACCCCACAGACCACAAAAAGGCGGGACCAGTATTCAGCCGTCTCACAATCAAAGCACTCGATTGGGCTTCCCTCTGTTGAGGTAGAACAGCTGAGTGCTCTCCAACTGGGATGCCTTCCTGCAATCCTTCTCAATCATCTTTGATGAGCCACATCATGTCCACTCTCCAGAGGTTGCCCTCTGGAAGCTTTGCCAGGGGCAAGGGTTGGCTACCTTCTATACTGCTCATTTCTGACAGCTTCTGGCTGATATTAAATGGAATGAGGCAGCCCAACTATACCAATTGTGGTGGGAATTCAGTGAGGATGTAAAGATAGCTAGCTGCATTGAAAGCCCTATCCACCTAGTAGCCTTTATTGATCTCACTCTGTTCATAAAATCTTGGCTGTGCAAGCAGAAGGAGGAAAGAAAGGGTGGCCCAGTGCCCCCACACCTGATCACTATGCCAAAGCCTGTAGAACTGAGTCCTGAACCCATACAGATTGACCTGGTTGCCAATGCTTGACCTTGAAGGGAAAAGACCTGCAACAACAGCTGAACCTCTGTTTTACACAGGGGCACCAGGACATGGCCTTGCCTCCTGTCCAGCTCAAAAGAGCACAGGGAACGGACCAGCCCAGGCATCGGGGGTACAGCCTGGGCATAACCAGAGCTTCATGCTCCAGAATGACACTGACGCCATCAAGTAGAGTTTGGCCTAGTAACCATGGGCTCTCCCCACAATTCCAATTGCCATTGTGATTAGGATCTTAGGGCAGGCGCAGCAGATACCCTCACAACTAGTGATGATAGACTCCAGGGCCACTTCCAGTTGTATAAATGCTAAGGCAGTCCAGACCCTTCAGATCTCTCTGTGGCCAAAATCCACACCAGACAATTGATGGATCGCTCCTATCATCAGGACTGATGATCCAAGAGATCATTCCCTTAGAAGCCGTTGTGGAAAGTTACTGGGAAATAATATGCTTTGCTGTGATCCAGTCTCCATTTTTCCCAATATTTCTTGGCATTCCTTGGATGGAGCAGTATGACCTGTGTATATCCTGGTGGCAGAGGAACATTAACTTCTCCTCTGAATATTGCCGGAAAGCTTCTCTCCAACAAATCGACCAATCCCCAGGTGATCTGCACCCAAGGCCTCAGAATTGGATAAGACCCTCAGAAACGAGACCCTGGATGGCAGGGGCTAACCAGAAGAGAACAGCTCTAAACCAGAAGCTAAAAATCTCCAAGTACCAAGAGTATCAGGATGTGTTTGAAAGGGAAAATGTAGATTCACTACTCCAACACAGGGACTACGACTGTCTAATAGACCTATAACTTGGGGTAAAGGTGCCCTATGGATGAATATACACCATGACTCAACAAGAGCTGGAGGCATTATGTGCATATACCCAAGAAAATCTTGCAAATCTTTATTCAGAAATCCACCTCTCCAGCATGAGCATGTTACAAGTCCTCTGTGTAACAAAGGGTAGGTGACTATGCCTCTACAGAGATTATCGCACACTGAATCAGGTCACTATTTGTAACTGATACCCCCTGTCCTTCATCCCGAAACTGTTGGCCCTCATGAGGACTGCTAGGATCTTCACTAAACTAAATCTTCAGGGGACATACAATCCAATGTGCATAAGACCTGAGGACAAATGGGAGACTGCTTTTCATACCTGACATGGGCATGTCACAGGGTTGCTGATCCCAATGGATAGACTAAGCCCAGTTTCCCTGGACCAGAGCAAATGAGCCCAATCCAGTCAATTAAAGAGGAGTGAGCTACACTTGGGCCTATAAAGGGCCACTCAGGGAGATCAACTGAGACAGACTGTGACCTGGGGAGGAAAAGCCCACACTGCAGTGGAGCTAGCTTCTGTGGGGAGGGAGGTCCCTGGAGCAAGGGCTCAGGGGCTCAGGGAATCAGGCCTGAGGCGATTATTCCAAGAAGGCAGTAGAGCTAACCGAGATTGGGAAGCTTCCAGGAGCTGGAGTGCCAGAGACCCCTGGGAGAGGTGGCCCTGAAACCTGGGGCCAAGGGTTGAGTTAAAAGGTTGTTTTCTGTTTGTTTGCTAACCTCCGTTAAAGAAATAAACCTCCAAGCAAAAGACTGGGCATAGCAGCACATTCTTTGCAGTTGGGAAGAAGTACATTGCAGTGACAGGGCACTTTAAATATTTAGTAATGTCAGTTGGCTTAACCAACACCACTGCAGTGTGTTTCAACATTTCATAAAAGATGTGTTCAGGGACATCGTGGATCAGTACATGATCATCTACCTTCTTGATATACTGGTGTTTGCTGAGAGCCCTGAGCAGCACTGCAATCATGTCTAGTCCATCCTGACGAGAATATGGAAGCGTGGTTTGTACGGTAAACTAGAGAAGTGCACCTTTGAATTTTTAGGCTACATTATCTCCCTAAAGGGAATTCAGATTGACCTGCACAAGGTGGAAGCTATCCACAACTGGACTGCACCCTGGACCCTCCAAGCACTTCAGCACTTTCTGGGCTTTGCAAATTTTGATAGGTAATTCATCACCAACTTTTCTGAATAAATGGCCCCCCTTCTCCCTGACTTCCCTCCTTTATAAAGTCATTCAGCACACTGGGTCACCTGAAGGCTAGCTCACGATTACTTTCATCATGGCTCTGATTCTCCCACACCCCTACCTGACTCACCTATTTATAGTGGAAATGAATGCATCTAATATGGCTCTCAGGGAAGTACTCTCACAACAACATGGATCCCAGTCAATTCTGCATCCTTGTGCCTTCTACCTTCAAATACTCACCCCCACAGAAATGAACTGTGAAATACTGGACAAGGAGCTACTCACAATCAAAACTGCATTTAAAGAATAGCATTACCACCTTGAGGGAGCTTGACAACTTGTACGGGTTTTTACTGACCATAAGAACCTCAAATACGTCCACAAGGCTCAAGCTTTGAACCAGAGACTGTTCTCTCAATTCTATTGTACTCTTACCTACCACTCAGGATGAGAAAGCTGGCACTCTATTGCAAAAAGGGGGAATGTTACTGGGAAAACAAGTAACCTCCTTCTGAGTTCCACTACCTCCCCAAGCCTAGTAACTTTATAAATGCCACAGTTCATCAAGACCTGGTGTCCCTCATCCAGTGCATCTTGAAAGAAGAACCACCTGCCCAAGGAACGCAGTCTGTATCACTAGGGATTAAGATGCAGCATTCCATGTGGGATAGGATAACATACTTCAACGAGTGCATACATATCCCCCCCGTGGCACTCCCAACTAGAGGTGCTATGACTGTGTGTTACGACACTCCATTGACAGATCACTTTAGCAACTTTAAAACCTCCTGCATGGTTTCCTGTTTTTTCTGGTGGCCCCACATGCAAGCCAAAGTCCAAGATTACATGGATTCCTGCAAGTGTTGTACATGTAGCAAGATGTCCTGGACCAGACCCCACTATTACCCCTGGAGACTCCAGCTAGGCCTCGGTGTGCCATCAGCCTAAACTTAATTGTGGAACTTCCAGCATCCAATGGCCACACAGTGGCTTTAATGGTCATGGACTGTCTGACTAAAATGGCTCACTTCATCCTCTGCAACCACCTTCCCTCTGATGAGACTACTGCCTAACTCTTGGTGCAAAATGTGGTTTGTCTTCATAGTCTTACAGACCACATAATTTCAGACCGAGACACATATTTTAACTCTCAATTCTGGCACAAAGCACTCTGGGTACTGGACATCCGCATATCCATCTCCACTGCCAAACAAATGGACAAATCAAAAGGGTGAACCAAGTACTGGAACAGTACTTGAGTTGTTTTATAAAATATCACCAGGATAACTGGTCCATACTCTTGCCATATGTGGAGTTTTCATATAATGATGACGACCATGCCTCTAAAGGTCAGAGCCTCTTTTTTACTTATTATGGATTCCACCACCATTTTTATCCCACACTACCAGCAGCCTCCCCAAATCCAACCACCACCAACTGGGTCCAATGGATCCATCTCAGACCACAGAGATCAAAGAAGGCTTACAAGAGGCCTGTGAGTCATTGGCGACATGAAGCTTTGGTGTTCAAAGTAGGCCAGAAAGTGTGGCTCACTGCAAAGCATCTCCAGACCAGTCAACCATCCCAGAGATTGGACTACCAGTTCCTGGGATTCTTACAGATATTCCAACAGATAAATTACAGCTTCCTCAGTCCCTCAAAATACACCACATTTTTTTGCATTTCCCTTCTGAAGCCCTATACTGAGAACCCCTTTCCTGTCCAAACAAACTATCTCCTCCACCAGTCAAATACCAGGGTCATAAGGAGTATGAAGTGCATGCCATCCTTAATTCCTGACAGTCCCATGGCCACCTGTGCTGTTTGGTGGACTGGGAAGGCTGCGGTCCTAAGAAGCACACTTGAGACCCTGCTTTCCATTTCCACACCCTAGACTTGGTGGGGGAATCCCACAGGACTCATCCTGATAGGCCTGGACTGGCACCACCCAGTGTGTGTGTGTGTGAGAGAGAATCTGGGATCATGGAGGTTCTAGACCACCAATGCTTCCACATCTCCACTGGAAGCTCAGGCTGGGTTTCTTCTGGAGGACCCTGTGATGCTAGACACTGCAGGAAGTATCACCTAGCAGGGCCTGAGTGGTGGCTCCTGCAGCCCACTGATTTGCTCATGCTGATTTATAAACCAGGAAGCCACCATGGGAAGCTGTCTGAGCAATGATGCAGACCATCTCCTTTCTTCCTTTCCGGACCTGGCTTGCAGTGGATCCTAGACTCCAGCTTCTGACACTGGATCTGCTACTTGCCTCCCACCTGCAACTTGGTGCATGACTCTGACTTCTTGGTATCCTGACAAAGCTCAACCCCAACTCTGCTACTTGTCTCCTAACTGCAACTTGGTAACCAAGCAGTGCGCACTGGCCTATGGCTTAGCCCTGACAGGCCCCAAGGAGGAGGGCTGTGCAATCCCTGAACTCAAGGGAAAATCCTTTTTAAAAAAAATTATTTAGATGTTGTAAAGTAGAGCCCCCACAGGACTGTGCAGAGTTCTTGAGGGGAATAGACATCTGCAGTGGAAACCAAAGTGGGGACTGTCTGTAGTGTTACCCTGCCCCAGCATGGGGAGCTACAGGGCAGCCTCCACCAGATTACAGTTCTCAAATAAGAACATTTCCTTTCATGAAAAATTCTAAGGTTCAGGGTTCTGTTCTGATTTGGAATCAAACAAAATGTTGAACACTCAGAATTTCCTGCGGGATGGATATTCCATTTTCCAGACAGTTCTACGTTGTCCTTGAAACTATTTGACTAGAAACCAGAGCTTCCACAGCCAGATGAACTCTAGGGGGGGATGTGTTTATGCAACTGAGGACCCAAGAGGACTTGAACACTGGCTTTGGGCTCTAAGAAGGGTATCAGAAAGGCAGCCTGCACCAGGGAGTTTGCCTGAGAATCCCAGAGCTAGGAACCTTGATTAGTCACTACCCAGACCAAGGGAAGCACAGCAGAATGCTCAGGATTTGGATCCATTTACAACAGACTAGTGTCTGCCCAGAGAGAGGGCAGGGCCAGTTGTAATGTATTTCTCCCACAACCATTTGACTGTTTCCCCACCCACAAATGCACTTTAAAGGGACACCATCCAGACAATAAGGACCTACAATTTACTCTTGCTGAGGGCCCAAATAATGACCTCTTTAAATAAAACTTTCTTAATTATATAGAACCATGTCTCTGTGGAGATAGAGTGGATGCCATTAATTCAATGTTTCCCACTATAGTCTACAGTGACTCTTGCATCATCTTGTGTCTCCTCTATTCTTTGTACAGGAAGATACTGGGATTACTGCAGGCACAGGGAGCACTGAGTGTTAAGTTTCAGGTGATATCTGTATCCTCAATGTAGACATATTTAAGTGAACAGCATTATCAAGGGTGGCTGCAGGGAACTTATCTTCCTGTAAGGAAGTTAATCTCTTTAAGGTTTAAAAAGTTGATGCTTTCTTTAAATACATGGTGCCCCTGTTCCCCTGTCTGGGTTCAGTCTTTAACCCTTGTCAATCTTCCATAATCAAAGGCCAGGCAATGCCTCACAATGGGAGAGCAATGCAGAGTAGCAGAGTGAGCTCCAGGAGGGACAGTGTCTCCAGAGATAAGTGATGCTATCCTGTGTGTACCAGAGTTTGCAACATGAGGAGGGGGCAGCTGCAGCTTCACCCCACTCCACAAGCTTCAGTCAGTTCTGCACCTATTTCCTGCATCTCAAGACATGTGCCAACTCTGCCTTCAGTAATGTCCATACAGCCACCTCTCACCAAAGCTTCCTATTCAGATAGTTGCATTGCCAGGCTTCACTGGCCTTGTGGAGCCCTCTTGCTCCTCTAGAGTTCTCTCTTTCCCCACATGTTTATTTGACTGCAGCTCACCTGGCACCTGATCTGTTTTCCTTGCTGTCAGTAATCAGGAGGCCTACTAAAGATGTAGCAGATGCCATTATAACTGCCTAAGCATCTACTCAGACCTTCAGGGCCTACTGCATTTTCCACCTCTGCTATAACCATGTATTTTCAAGAGGTGGTGCACAAAGATTTCTTTTCTTTCTTTCCCACTGTTTCCTACAATCATAAATATGTAGGGCTGGAAGGGATCTTGAAAGGTCATCAAGCACAGCCCACTGCACTGAAGCAGGACCCAGTAAACCTAGACCATCCCTGACAGATGTTTGTCCAACCGGTTCTCAAAAACCTCCAGTGATGGGGATTCCAGTCTCCACTGGAAGCCTATTCCAGTGACTAATTATCCTTACAATTAGAAAGTTTTCCCTAATATCTAACCTAAATCTCCCTTGCTGCAGATTAAGCCCACTCCTTCATGTCCCCTGAAGATAGGATATGGAGAACAATTGATTATCATCCTCTTTATAGCAGCCCTTAACATATTTGATGACCATTATCAGGTTCCTCATCAGTCTTCTTCTCTCAAGACTATACATGCCCATTTTAAAAAATCTTTCCTCATAAGTCAGGTTTTCTAAACCTTTTATCATTTTTGTTGCTTTCCTCTGGACTCCCTCCAATTTGTTCACATCGTTCTTAAAGAGTGTCAGAATTCGACACAGTTCTCCAGCTGAAGCCTCACCTGTGCTGACTGGAGTGGGACAGTTACCTCCTGTAACTTACATATGGCACTCCTGTTAATATATCCCAGAATGATAGTAGCTTTTTTCGCAACTGCATCACATCGTTGACTAATATTCAACTTGTGATCCACTATCACTCCTGTTCAGCAGTACTACCCCTACATAGTTATTCCTCATTGTGTAGTTGTGCATTTGATTTTTCCTTCCTAGGTGTAGTACTTTGCACTTGTCTTTACAAATTTCATCTTGTTATTTTCAGACCAATTCTCTAATTTGTCAAGGTTGTTTTGAATTCCTGTCCTCCAAAGTGCTTGCAACCCCTACCAGCTTGGTGTCATCCAGAAACTGTATATGTATATGCTCCACTCCATTATCCAAGCCATTGATGAAAATATTGAATAGTACCAAACTCAGAGTGACCCCTGTAGTACCCCACTAGATACATCCTCCCAGTTTGACAGTGAACCATTGATAACTACTCTTTGAGTACAGTCTTTCAACCAGTTTTGCATGCATCTTACAGTAATTTCATCTAGACCACACACATTTCCCTAGTTTTCTTATGAGAATGTCATGTGGGACTGTTTCAAAAGTTTTACTAAAATCAAGATATTTCATGTCTACTGTTTTCCCCCATCTACTAGGCCAGTAATCTCAACAAAATAGGAAATTAGGTTGTTTTGGCATGTTTTGTTCTTCACAAATCCATGCTGGCTATTATTTATTATGTTATTATCCTCCAGGGGCTTATACATGTATTGCTTAATAATTTGTTCCAATATCTTTCCAGGTATAAAAGTCAGGCTGGATGGTCTATACTTTCTCCTTGTTCCCCTTTTTAAAGATAGGTATTATGTTTGCCTTTCTCCGGCCTCTGAGACCTTACCTGTCCTCCATGACTTCTTGAAGATAATTGCTAACAGTTCCTAGATTGCTTCAGCTAATTCTTTAAGTACCCTAGGATGAATTTCATCAGATCCCACTGACTTGAATACCTAAATTTACCTAAATATTCTGTAACCTGTTCTTTTCTTATTTTGTCTTACATTCATTCCCCATTCTTGTTAATATTAATTGTATTGAACATCTTGTTGCCATTAACCTTTTTAGTGAAGACTGAAGCAAAAAAGGCATTAAATACCTCCGCTTTTTTGATGCTATCAATTATTAGTTCTCCTTTCCTACTAAGTAGATGACATACACTTTCATCTTTTTCTTGCTCCTAATACATTTATAGAACTTTTTCTTATTGTCTTTTATGTCCTTTGCCAGGTGTAACTCATTTTGTACCTTAGCCTTTCTAATTTTGTCCCTACATGATCATAGTATTCTTTTGTATCCTCCTCAGCAATTTTTCCATTGGGGTCTCAGAGGTCTTTTATATCCTTTGTAATGTGCATGTAAGTTTACTGTCCCAAACAAAGCCCACAGCCTCTGAGTGTGGAAAATTACTGACCCAACATGGAGTCCAAGCTCACATGAGCATCTCACATGTCCTTACATGGTTTGCTGAATCACAGGGGGTGGCCATTGGCTCCTCGCTAGCTGAGGAACCCTCGGGAAGAGCTATCTGGGCGGGATAAGTTACTTTCACTGTGAGATTTGAGAGTCCTTAATGGGCCATCAACACATAGCTGTCTAGCCTGTATGTAAATTTATCTGGATGTAAATTTGTCACCCAGCAATACAACACAGGTTTAAGCAAGTATTCATAACTTCAGATACAAAGATGATACATGCATATAAACAGGATAATCATACTTAGCAACTTATAACTTTTTCATTGACACCTTACACGATACACTTTGTACAAGATTTGTTACAATTGTATAACAGTGGTAATAACAATGATACCAATGGAAGTCTTTCTTATACACAGTATCACAGATGCTATCCCTATTTACATGAGCAGAGAATCTGGCCTTCTATGTCAAATACAGGGGAGCTACTGCATATACATTATGCTGTTTCCAGGCATATTTTTCTTCAAACAAACTGCAAAGATTTTCAAAGCCTATTCTCTCCAAGTTCACATTTACTTTCAAAAGAATCTACATCAAACACAGTCTTCAAATTTGTTCAATAAGCATGAAAGAAGCAGAGAATCTCTTAAAAATCCCCATGTGGTTGTATGTAGGTTCTTAAGGAAGGAGAAACATGATGAGGGTTGTCTATCCCATTTAAGTTTTCATGGTAGTAGGACATCAAAAGTAGAAAGCCAGGGACCTCAACAGAGCAATATAGACCACATGAAGTGCAAAGTGCATATATTTTTCATTTGTATTAACAAGTCAACATGAGGGGAGGAGCCTGCTCATCTACTGTAATAGGTCTTTTTAGAGGAAAGTTCAACCACCTGTTCTCCTCCTCCTCCAGTGGTGGGTATCTTTCACAGTGCCGCTAGCCCCCAGCTAATTTCACAATCCCCATCAAGTGCTTTCTCCTCCTCAGGATGGAAATGGGCAGATTCTATGGAAGTCTGTTATATTGAGACAAAAGCAAATCCACTGGATCCCTCTGAATTCATTACTTTAACAATTCAAGTCACACTGAGATCTACAGCCCATTATCCATTGTGCAACTATGAAGTTCAGGAGTGTGCAAGATCTTTCCCGCCCTCGACTGCTGCCAAATATGGATGCAGTAATCACCACTCTAAAACAGAAGACAGTCACTTGGAGTATAAAGAGACCTGTGAGTATGTATGGTTGTAGTACCTTCTGTCTGGATGCTACTTGATAACATTCGTAATGTTGACAAAATTTGGTCTTTTGGTGGAGTCAATGTATGTCTGCATCCAAAAGAAAATATTGTTCCTAAAATAAAGTGATGAGATATACTGTAGACATGAATCTTTCTCAACTACTGCAACAAAAATCAAATCCTTCACTCTCATTTCAGTGTTGTTTAAACAATCTCTCAATATTTGTAATGGCTTGAGACTGAGATGTCTGATAAAAGCTTATGCAAGGATTAATGACAAAGTGTCGTCTGTCATGTTTGGAGTTATCATTTACCATCATACAATAGAGGCCAAGTAAGGGTCAGCAAAGGCAGGGGATTATATGAGTGCAAAAATTGGCTGGGACATATTGAATGACTGAGATGTTATCATTCTCACAAGATTTGGAAATTTGTGCCCAATGAAGGAATTGTAGCAACATCATTCCATGGCCAACATTTACTGACTGGTTGATCAGGAGGAATTGTTGATATCCTGCAGACCCAAGCAGAAATAGACAGAAATGCTGTTTCAAAGCTCCTGTTCATTATGCATGTCTGATCCTTAGGAGGAAACAGGAAGGTGGTACCTTCAGCATCTCCAAATCCCTATTTTGTCTGAACTGAATGGCATATTGATGCACAACAGCTGATTAGTTTCCCCATGTCTAATATAGATTGAGCATGGTTGAAATTCAAATAGAAAAAGACAAGTGACATTGGAAGACTGGCGTAAATAACTGCAGAAAGTGGCAAAAGGGAAATCTGCACTCTCAGTTGAAGGGGTTTGTTTACTTACTCGGGTTCTTCTCAACATTTACATGCAGCTGCTAGGTGAACTGGTCAGATGACATGGATTCAAGTGCCAGCAATATGCAGATGACACACAGCTCTACCTCTACCTATCATACAACCACGCCACTACCACCAACATGGCCCAGTGCTTGTGCAAGATGGGTACCTAACTCCCATTTGTGTCTTTGAATGTCTTCCGTGTGAGGTATTAGAATAAGATTAAGAATAAATACTGTGGAATATATTAGTGTAAATCTGGAGCGATTCCCCTGAAGTAAAATAGATTTACTCTGGATTTCACCAGTGCCAACAAATCCCAGCACAAAAGCTGTATAAACAGATTGAAATGAAACTCAGCACCATGTAAAAATCAGCTGGCTTTGAGTTTCTCTACAGACTGGCCGGTTTTTAGAACAAGTTCATCAAAGATCTGCAAACCTGTTAGCCAGCATTTGCTAAATTTATGGTGCTGTCAGAAACACTGGTATATTACAGTATTTCTCACAGTTTGAGTGAGAAACCTGGTGAAACTCATTGCTTTAGACTCAGCATTTCAACTTTTGTGGGTTTGTTTGAACATGACGTCCAAAGCAAAAAGTACAGTATGGTATAAACTTGATTTGTTGATCAACATTTTGAAAAAAGTGTTTTAATGAGCTCATATGATGCAACACTATATAGCTTTCCTACACCACTCTATGGAACACTACAATCTATGCTTTAAAAGTACTTTATTTTCCTCTATTTAGAATGTATTTAGAGGCCACACTGAAAATATCCACATATTTTTAGTCCTACATTGTTTACACAGTTGCAGATGCATTCGCCACTATAGTAGTATAGCCAAACATTTAAGAACTACACAGTGGTGTAGCAATACTATTTTGAATGCCTAAATCAGCATTGTTAGAAGCAAAAATTATTGTCCTGTGCTAACCTTTATAAATATTTCTGCGTCTGCAAAAAATAAAAACCACTGTGCTGCATTTTTGATAACTTGCAAAATTTCTGCCTTCTTGCACAGAGACAGTGTAGACAGAGTCACAGGGCATGTTGATATCTTAGAAGACAGCAATGTACCACACACATGCACACCCCATATATATTTATATAGGTTGGTAAGTGAATTGACAGTTTTTTCACAGTGCAAGTATGATGTGATTTGAAATTCACAAAATGTTTGTGAGTCAAGGCCAGGAGGAAGTTGGGCTGTCAAATTTGTACTAACTCCTTCTCTCCTGTTGTGGTGTTTTGAAATACCGTAGGCATGAATCAAAAGTCAATTGTCTGTTTTAATCAGATTTTAACGTAGACTACATTGTAGGTGCAGAAGATAATGAAATTATCTTGCAAAATGGAAACATCTCAGGTGTTGGTCTAGAAATGGGGAAACTAAATTACTAAAAGCAAATTAAATTGCATTGTGGTAAATCATGAATGAGTTGAAGGCACAGTAAAATGAAGACTATAAGTGACAACCATATAAGCAGTGATCACTACAATATAATTTATTTTTTCTTCAAGTAAAAGAACACAAGGGGTGAAAAATCCTTCTACCATTGCAGACAATGGGAAAACACCCATTGACTTCACTGGAGCCAGGATTTCACCCAGTAAAGATCTGCAGAACGCTGCAGCCTGCTGCAGTACCTCTTTAAATATACAGCCACAATTTTGCAATATGATCCACAACAGCATCCACAGATCAGGTTGTAGAATGAAGCAAATATTTGCACCATCTTCCTCCTGTGTCCCTTGAATTGTACTTAAAGAACCCAAATCTAGATTTAACCATTGATTTATATTGAAATCACCTGGTGTAGGAGAGTGACTCACTGGCGTGCACTGCCTTGTGCCTGGGCATGGTGTAACAGGCTCTCCTCCTCTGGCGCCCACTAATGACAGATGCTCCGGCTCTGTGGTGGTCTGCTTTGTCTCATGACTCAGGCCTCGGCCAGGTCACATTGAATCCCACCTCTGGGATAAACAGAGTGTCCCACAAAACAATGGTCCAATCACCTTATGCCAGGTCTTCCGCTCAACTCTGGGCTAAATGGTCAGGGGTTTTTCATCAGGGTGCCACCTTCCTCGGTGGATAGTAAGAGAATCCAGGCCCTCCTTCTGCTGTGGGTTCCATTCTAGGGACCCATAGCAAGCAGCTGAGGTCTGCTCCCTCAGATTTCCTTGCTACTTCCTACCTCAGCCTGACTCTAGGCCCTTTTATCCAACGCCTTCCTGTGCTCACTCCTCCACAGACTCTTTGCCTTTCCCCAGGCTCAGCAGAATTCTTTTCAGCTCTTGCACCAAATGATGCCTCCAAGTGTCTTGTCTGCCTCTCCCAAGGCCCTCTGTGTGTCTGTGTCTCTTTCCTGAGAAACCCAACTGCCAGGCTGCCTCCCTGGAGTCTTGCCCTATTGTCAAGGCTCACTATAGGAGTTCACTCCTATGGCTTCTCAGTGTGTTTCTTACCTCTTTGTCCAGCTCCCTTTTTAGTAGAGGATTCCAAGGTCTGCTCTCCCCAGGGCCTCTTACCCGCCTTCTACTGCTCTGAAGTCCTTTTTTATTAGTCACTCAGCTCCACCCCAGCTGGGATTCATCTTTAATTCAACCACTCAGCTCCTCACATTTTGGACTTTATATTAAACTGGGCCTGCCTGCCCACCCTCCAGATCCATCAGGTAGCACTAATGTCTCTTTGGCTCCATTTAACACTTTCACGGCCAGTGTGAGGTATGCACCCCATTACATGGGTAGAACATCTTGGAACAGAAATACAGCATGGTAGCAACAGCACAGATGATCATATTGTAACTTTGGATGCTATTTAACCTATCTGGGGGGCAGCTTTGGAGGGTTCTTAATTTTTTTTTAGACCTGTTCAGTTTTTGCTTTTGACAAATCATGTATTTTCAGATATGTGAAATGCAGAGAAAACTGAAATATCACTAAATTATACCTAAAAAAAGAAAATAAAAGCAGAAAAATATCTGCTTTCAGAAACTTAGTGGCACCATGGACTTTTCTATAGCTTTAAACAACTGTGTAAATATCTATGAAAAGCTTCAATAAAAGTTTACATGCAGACTCCAGAATCCTGCTTTTAATTCCAGATTCTGGAAGGCAGTATGCCTAACACTTATAGCCCCATCTTTTCTTGTCTATCTCAGCCTCTCCCTGTCCCGCACTGCTCCCAGTCACTCCCATCCCCCATTTTCCCCCCAGTGTGCACCTGTCTTCCTCTTCACTCCTTCCTTACCCTTCAGAAATTCAAGAAAGTTCAGCTACTTCCTCTTCCTTCTCCATGCTGCCTGGGTACCTCTGGGAAAAGGGTTGGGGGATAAATGTATTGAGAGCATGGGAGAGTCTCTCAGCTCTCCGTTCTGGTGCCTGACACCATAGTAACCAACAGGAGCAATTGCAGAGCCCCAAGATGGAGCATGTTTAGTTTCTCTATGGGATGGCACATGAGTAGTCCAATCATCACAGTAGGAGCTGTATCAGGATGGATTATGCTCAACAATGATAGAATCTTCATAGAATGTAGCTTTCAGCCTCTACCAAGCCTCTACCTAGCCTATATTTTCAGAGATTTTATAACTTGGCTAGGTTTGGGCAGTTTGTCACAGGAACAATAACCACAACAGGCACCTTCCTGACCATGGAGCAATCTCACTGCCAAATTTCAAGTCCCTACCATGGAGATACTGGAACTTCTCAGTGAAATGGTTGTACAAATTTTTTTAACACAGGCAAAACATGTTACTTTCTCCTAACCTCATTCAAGGAAATGGTTGGCCTGCTTTTCCTTTTTTTTTTTTTTTTTTTAATTAGTCTGGTTAGCACCAGGCATGGAATATTCCAGGCTCAGTGGTTAAAGTCTGACAAAGTTATAAGCAACTGGAAACAATGCCTTATAATGGAACCTGTTAGACAACACCAGACCGCCTATAATGTGTAAAAGAAGAGTTGAAACAGCTTTTATGTTTAGAATATCTAGTTAAGCTAAGAGCTGTCTGAACTTAGAAAAAAAAAAAAAAAAAAAAAAGCTAAGAATAGACCACTGTAGTGATGACCTCTGCAGCTTGTACTACTAATTTTCACAATTTCTCATTAACCCCAGTTATGACTGAGTGGGAGGAAGCAGAACAGAACAGAGCTGAGCGGGAGTGATGGTGGCCAATGAGGTCAAACAAATGTGACTATTAGAGCATCTGAGTTCAACAGAGTGCATGAATTGGCATGACCTGCACCGACTGAGTTCATGATCTCAGTTTTAATGAACAAATAATACCAATATTTTGAGAAATAGACAGATTGAGACAGACAGTCTGAGTTATCACAATACGTGCTTATAAAGACCCATTCTCAGCCTTTTTTTAATGCTTTATTGCTTTAGCACATATACATCTTTCTAATTGCTTCAGGCAAATTATGGAGCAGAATACATACTTTATTATAGAGAATGTAAACAAATAACCCTATATATTTGATCAAATAAAAAATAATATTTGTTTCACTCATGTTCATACCCATTTTGTGTCCACTTCTCAGGAATAGTCTAGAAAAATGAGGTTCATGAAACAATGAATTTTTAAGTGAGTATTAGTGAATATTGAATGTAGTGATTTTTGAACTTTTATTGACAACTTATTTTAAACTTATATTTTATCCTGTCAGGAAACAAAAATGTTATAATGTGACCTTTGTCTCTGTAATATAGCTCACAGAAGTGCTGGTAGAAGGCTGAGGTGAAATACTGACCCTACTGAAGTAAATAACAAAACTTTCCTTGACCTCAGAAGGCCCAAGATTTCACCCTAATCTTTATTTCCTGACCCTTTATTTTCTTTAAGTCCTGTCATGTGACTTGGGTCATGGTTATGAAAGTTTATAATCATGATATGGCAGGGTCTGTGTCTACTGACCCAATGGCTAGTGTTACATCTTCCCTATGAAACAAAACAAACAAAAAAGAAATTAATCACAAAAATCAGACAAAAACATCCACTACACTAATGCAGCCAACAAATAAACATAGGTGTCAAAAATGGGGGTCAGAAGGACACTGGACACTGTCAGTAGCTGTTATTTCTGAACCAGTGGTTCTCTGATAATACAGCCATTTCTTTTTCTCGAGCCTCTTTCTTCTGCAGTTGACTGTCCAGTCTCTGAAGTGGATCACACCTGCACTTCCCTGTGTCAGCAATGAATGGTGGTTGCTAATATTTTTCTTTAGATTTCTAGCTTCCTTATTAGGGATCACAACCAGGTCATGAGATGTGTAACTCATAGCACATGCACCCGCAATTCACTGTGGATGCAAAATTAAGGGCAGATGCAAAAGTGAGCCAAAAATGGAGGTATGGCGTGAAAAATAAAGAAATCAGACCCTCAATGTACTAATAATTACAGGATGTATATGATTACTCAGCAAAATACACTATGCAGTATTAGTTTTTAACTTTAAATATTAAAAGTTTAAAATATATTTCCCCCAAAAACCACAGCATTTACCTGTGGTTTTTTTAAAAAAACTAAGATTAATTTGAGTGTCACAGCAGAGATGATCACCACAGTGCCAGCACTGGGATTATATGTTCTTTTAAAGGGTCTAACATGGCAAGTATGGAAATTGGACAGAATAACATTCGTTCAATTTACATGGGGAAAAAATAAATTTTTTCTTCCATGAAAATCACTTAAATCTGCTTTTGCATTTATATCTTTGCCCACCATCAGTGGATGCTTTGGGGTTTCATCCAGAACAGTAAGGGGCTGTGTCGCCGCCATGGACGGCAGGTATAATAGGGCAGGTAAAGCTGAGAGAAGGACCTGCCACCGAATTGCCACCAAAGAATGAAGCGGCAGCGGTAGAGCCACCACCGATCGTGTTTCCCTTCCTCCCCTTAAGGTGGTCTGGCTGGAAATTCAGGGTCTGTCCATCACTGGCTATCTTAAGCTTTTGGCATCCACGTGATTGCCATCTGTGTAGCAGCATTCCTTGGCACACACACTTCAGAATTTATTAGTCTTCCATTCTAATAATATGTCCACACCAAGAAAGCTCCTGAAACTGAACCAGTGCTGATGGAGATGATTGCTGGGTTCCGTTTCAAATATCCTCATTTCTGACCTTGTCCAGGCACTTATTTTGGAGCAGCTGATGAAACCAGTATTCTACTCCTGACTAGTAAATAGTTGTAGGACACACTGGGAAAGCATGTGTCAAGCTTGGATGTTCACTTACATCTCCAACAGCTCCCAAAAAGCAATACATACCTGACCTTTATCATCAGTGGTAAGACAGAATAACTTCCCAAATGCATGGAATGCATGTCAGATATGCTGCTTTGTTAATATAAGTTATATGAAAGAATATGGGACTATTGTTAAGATTTTACATTAGAATGCAAATTTGATGAAGCTGGGATACACATCATTTTCTGGTATCTGCTGGTGATGGAAATGAAAGCCTTATGGAGTATTACAATAATTTATCAATAACATTGTAGGTGACATGAAGGTAAAAAGAAATATACAAGTATTTCCCGTTGCCATTCTTTTAAGGTTTTGGCTGGATGGGTGGATGCGTCTTGCCACAATCTTAGCTGTCACTGAACATAGATAATATCCTCCACTCTCTGTAGGTGGCATTTACAAAAGGCCTCAGTGCTGGACTAACTCTGTCCCCACTGAAACTAATGGAAGTTTTATCAGCAAGTGCTAAGTTAGGCCAGTGGTGAGTGGTTTTGAAAATCATACACAAGAAGAAACAGTTTTGGGTTTGCACTGACCACTCACCTGAAATCATCTCAACTTGCATCAACAATGCATTTCCAGTTTCCTGTTTGGAAAGGTGTGACATGTTATAAATGGAACTGAAGTTTCATGCCTAACTGCAGTGTGATCCTGTCCCTTTACTTCACTCCAGCACAGGACCATCCCACAACATTTTGGCACCTAAGGTGGGGAGCTCGAATGACGCTCCCATGCCCCCTGGCTTGGGCCAAAACTTTGAAATTTTGCCTTCTTCCTGTTCTACTCTTCTTATGGTACTGCTCTGCTACTTACCCCAATAAAGGAGAACTAACAACTTAAAATGCCTTGTTTAAAAAATTTAAGTAACACTTAACTTTCAAACACCTGAACAGCAAATGTAACTTTTCTTGTCTGCATAGTAAACACTGGCATTTTTTTCTGTTTGAATAATCAGAGTGGTGCTTTCCGTGCCTTCTTGGTTGCAAAGATTTAAACTGCTTCCTGAAGGTCCACAGTCTGGGCCAGCTCATGCTCTATTGAGATGATTGCTCATGCTCTATTGAGATGACCAGCCTCTCCTGTGTCATTGTGGAGCGTAGATGTGTTTTTATAAACTTCAGCTTGGAGAAGCTGCATTCTCCACTGACAACTGTTACAGGAAGTGTTAGAAGTATGTGCAGAGCAACAAAAGCATTTGGAAAGAGGGTGGTCATCTTATTTGTGCACATATATTCCAGAACAGCCTTTGGAGTTGATCCTACGGACATGTATCTTGAAAGGGCTTTCAGTTTATCACCTAATCACTCGCATCAATATCGCACATGTCATCATGCGTCAACACTGTCTCTAGTGCCCTGCATTGCTGGTGTGGGTCTTCTTCAGGTATAGTGAGAAGTTTTGGAATATCATACAACATCCCAAATATACTGCTGTGTTCCTTGAGCTGCATGAAATGTTCTTCAACTGACTGTATTGCACAATCTAGCACCTCGTTAAAGAATTCAACTTTGAATTGTTATTTGGGGTCTCTTATGGGATTATCCCATGCCTCGTAATCAAAATGTCTTCTTCTTCAGTGACTCTTGAATGGGTGGGAAAATAGCTTCAGTGTGAAGTTCCTCTGCCAACTTCTGTGCACTCTTCAGAATGTTTTGAAATCCCTCATCTGACCGGTAAGACTGTAGGTATGACTTTGCTTTCTCCAGCTGTTCCATTGCTCCAGATATATCAAGGTCAACACCTTGGAGTCTCTTGCTTACAACATTTATTTCAAACAGTATGTCATGCCACAACACTAAGCCACACAGAAATTTGAAGTTATGTATGTTTCTGGTGATTCCATTTCCCTCTGCCACTGTTCTCCCAATTATTGGGAGTGGACTACATCCCAATAATTGGCCTTGTCAACACTGGTTCTCCACTTGTAAGGTAACTCTCTTCTCTTCATATGCCAGTATATATTTATGCCTGTATCTGTAATTTTCACTCCATGCATCTGCAGAAGTGGATTTTTTACCCACGAAAGCTTATGCCCAAATAAATCTGTTAGTCTTTAAGGTGCCACCGGACTCCTCATTGTTTTTGTGGATACAGACTAACATGGCTACCCCTCTGATACTTTTTACTGTAATTTTATTAGTGTTTTATTTCCAGATGAATATAGCAGAAACTAACTAAAATAAAAATTCAGTGATGTGCACCATGCAGTCTCACAGATTAATTATTAAAGAGTTACAAAATGATCCTTTGTTTATGTGAGGGAATATTTCGATGTATAATCTCTACTGCCTTCAGCTAATGAAACAGCTCTTGTTGCAGAGGAGAAAATTTGCTTGAAACCAAGATTATGGTCAAAGTAGAGACATCTCTGTGTAATTTAATTCATTAGCTACATGCCCATAGCAGTAAATTAAACATGTAATACCTCTCTAACTTCCTTGCTTCTGAGACATTAATATATTATTGCAAACATTACAAGGTGAAAATACCCTTAGAGGCAGATCTAGTTTCTAACGGCTTACCTCTCATAATGCAGACTTGTTTTCTACCGTTATCTTTAATATTAAAGTCTTTCTAAGACCCATTACTAAATGGTTACAAATGCCAACCTCTAAAAAATAAATTTATGTTAGTATGTGTAGCACTTTATTGCTTAACCTAAATCTTCAAAGAGAGAGAGAGAGAGAGAGATGGTGTGAGCTATGTGCAGCTTAGATGTGGACCATACCTCCGGACTCTGGCAAGTTTAACATGCTGTGAAGGTCACATTGGTATTCTGTGTAGCTTTGCATAAAATGAATAGTGTACCTTAATGATCTACCTTAAAAATTATGGGATGACAGTAGTCTTATGAAGCCTACTAGTTCTATGGAACAATATAGAAAAAGGAACTTGTTGTTAATCTGCAGCTGTTGTGCCTTATTTTTCTGACACTTTTAAAATTCAGAATTGAATATCCATGTCTAACTAAAGCTATCTCAATTTTCTGCCAAATTTTCATCCCCTTCCTTTCTTGTAGGAGGTCTGACCTCCTGCAGAACAGAGCATAGATTTCACCCAGTGATTCCTGCACCAAGCTCAACAACTAGTGATTGAACTCAAGCACATCTTTTAGAAAGACATCTAATCTTGCTATAAAGTCTCCAAACAATGGAGAATCCTACTTCACTCCTTGACCTGATCTGCATCTCTTTTCACTTTAGAAGTAGCAGAGCAGAAACAAAAACATTCACTATTGACTCAGCAAACAAGAGACACTCAGACTATGTACACAATACAGCTGACATAGGTATAAGTTATGTCACTTAGGGGTGTGAATAAGCCATAGACTCATAGAATCATAGAAGATTAGGGTTTGAAGAGTCCTCAGGAAATCATTGAGTCCAACCCCCGGTTCAAAGCAGGACCAACCCCAACTAAATCATCCCAGCCAGGGCTTTGTCAAGCCAGGCCTTAAAAATATCTAAGGATGGAGATTCCACTACCTCTCTAGGTAACCCATTCCAGTGCTTCACCTCCTAGTGAAATAGTTATTCCTAATATTTAACCTAGACCTCCCCCACTGCAACTTGAGACCATTGCTTCTTGTTCTGTCATCTGCCACCACTGAGAACAGCCTAGCTCCATCCTCTTTGGAACCCCCTTCAGGTATTGAAGGCTACTATCAAATCTTCTCTCACTCTTCTCTTATGCAGATTAAGTAAGCCCAGTTCCCTCAGCCTCCCATCATAAGTCACGTGCCCCAGCCTGCTAATCATTTTTGTTGCCCTCTGCTGTACTCTCTCAAATTTGTCCACATCCTTTCTATAGTGGGGGCCCCAAAACTGGACGCAATACTCCAGATGTGGCCTCACCAGTGCTGAATAGAGGGGAATAATCACTTCTCTCAATCTGCTGGCACTGCTACTACTAATGCAGCCCAATATGCCGTTAGCCTTCTTGGCAACAAGGCCATCCTCCGAGCAACATAAGTTATACCAACCTAAGTGTTGGTGTGAACAGCAGGAGAACTTCTCCCGCTGACATAACTACCACCACTCGCGAGGGCTGGACTAAATAAGTCGATGGCAGATCTCTGTCCCATTGGCTTAGAGCATCTGCACTAGCAGTGCTACAGCAATGCAGCTGCATCAGTGCAGCTGTGCCATGGTAATCTTTGTAGTGTAGCCATAGCCTCAGAGAAGAGTGACCTAATGGGAAAGAGCAGTGGAGGAGTGAAGAACTGGAGCCCTTCTACCAACACTCATTAAGTAATAGCCTTATCTTATAGTCTCTATAGATATTGCAGCTTGAAATCCTGTAGTGGCAACATGGAAGCAGGGGCTGTAATAACACGGATGAACACAAACTGATGATGTAACACCAGTATACCATCCACTTCCTCCCCCAAACTCTATTGAGTAGTCAGATTCAGTAACTGAGGTTTTTCATGAATGTTTCCATGTTTGTTGTTATTCATTATTGTTTTACGGTGGCCCATAAAGACCCCAACTAAGATCTGGCCCCCACTTTGCTAGGCACAGCACATCTTGTAAGAAACAGTCCCTGCCTCTAGGATCTATGACCCTAATTCAGAAATACTTAAGCACCTGCTTTCTTAACTTACATGGATCTACACAAATGCTTAAGTTTAAGCACCTGTTTAAGTGTTTTTCTTAACCACAGTCTAATTAGGCAAGACAAACGGAAGGGAAATAAGGACTCAGAGAGGTGAGGTGGGAGTCAGTAATAGAACCCAGGTCTCTTCTGTCCCAATCTAGAGTCCTAATTACATTGTCTCCCATTTTGGCTCCAGTCTTAATTTTCACTACTAAAAACTCCTTTTGGGGAGCAGTTCTGACAGTAAAAGTTCATTAAACATATTTTAAAGATCTTCCTGGGGCAGTGGGGAATATGGCCAGATTTCTTCTAATTTTTTTTTTTAAAAGATAGGGCTGAAATTGTAAAATCTGCAGATAGTTTTGACATTCATTAACCTGTGATGGTGCATTATCTCTCTGTAGCAGAACTTTGCAATTGATTGTAAGCACCACGTGATCCTATGAACTAAAATACATTGGCATTAACAGAAAAAAGGGGGGAAATGTGCTACCAAAGAGCAAATCAAAATGTGAAGTAAACTAAGTTTATCGCTTAGAAAAAGACTATTGCTACATAGATGGAAAAAATGACCTATAATGGTCAATAATATATTTAGGATTTCCACTATTAACCTTGAATCCAGTCAATACTTAGTATATATGCACACAAACTGAGAATCACAATAATAACTTGAACCAAATTAGTGACAGTGCATTACATGTTGTTGGATAGGGAATTTGCATTATTGCCTTGACAATATCAAGTACCAGAAACTTTAAAAAACAACCAAACTGACCTACAATAATTACTCCAACATCTCATTTTTTTTAAAAAATCGTTTCAGTAGGTACCCTATTCATTCAGACAATTATAGCTGAAATGTACAACAGGAAATATCTTTCTCATCATGTGTTTCACTTTTTTATTAAAGACACTAAGGGCACAGTTAATGAATTGATTATCATGACTTTTGCATGCCTTTAGACTTTAGTATTTACTAGGTAACATGCTTCATATCGTTTTCATATTAAATGTTCAAATCCTAGTCTTTCTTCAGATAAGGAAGCCTCTCCTGAAGCTAATTTAACACAAATTGTCATAGGCCCTGGCCCTATAACTGAATACATATGGGTGGACTCTTGTACCTGGCAAATTCTTACTGACGTCAATAGGATTCCACACAGATATAAGCATCTGCCCATGCAGATCCAGATATTGTATCCTATATAAAATGTGCCAAGCATATTGCATTTACTGATCTGTATTTTTTCTGCCATCTCCATATTTATCAAAAACTGTGTGTGTGTCACAATTCCCCACTTGGGTCCTCAGTAGGGAATAAACCAAAGACCTTCAATAGTAAAGGCACAAGCAGCCACTGCTTGGGTTAAAGGAGCAACAAAACTAGATGGCAGATGTAATAGGCTCTTACCTTTTTTTATGTGAACCAGCCACTAGAGGGTGAGACCTATGCTACTGTGAATTTGAAATGCGCACAGCTGTGAAGGGGCTGCAAGATCTTTAGCTGACTTATTTAGCTGCTTCTGTGTGTGGGACTTGGCAAGAGCTCTAGGCAGTTCCATCCTCATCAGTATCTCACCCATCTAAAACTCAACAATTTTAACTGGCAGTTCAAGTTGCCATAGTAAATAATCTACTTCTTATGGGAAAACAATTATACCATAAGTACTGGAACATATGGAAATAACCATAAATATTATACTCATAGTTTAGGAATCCATGAATATGAAAGGTATTAATATTTTTGTATTGAAGTACCACATAGGAACCCCAACCATGGACCAGGATCCCACTGTGGTAGGTGATGTACAAACACAGAACAGACAGGCTTCAGAGTAGCAGCCGTGTTAGTCTGTATCCGCAAAAAGAACAGGAGTACATGTGGCACCTTAGAGACTAACAAATTTATTTGCGCATAAGCTTTCATGGGCTACAGCCCACTTCATCAGATGCATAGAATGGAACATACAGTAAGAAGATATATACACATACAGAGAACATGAAAAAAGTGGAAGTAGCCATACCAACTGTAAGAGGCTAATTAGTTAAGATGAGCTATTATTAGCAGGAGAAAAAAAACGTTTGTAGTGATAATCAAGATGGCCCATTTTAGACAGTTGACAAGAAGGTGTGAGGATACTTAACATGGGGAAATAGATTCAATATGTGTAATGACCAGCCCCTCTCAGTTTCTATTCAAACCCAAGTTAATTTGGGTTAGTTTGCATATTAATTCAAGCTCAGCAGGTTCTCGTTGGAGTCTGTTTTTGAAGCTTTTCTGTTGCAAAATTGCCACCTTTAAGTCTATTATTGAAGTGTTCTCCTACTGGTTTTTGAATGTTATGATTTCTGATGTCAGATTTGTGTCCATTTATTCTTTTGTGTAGAGACTGTCCGGCTTGGCCAATGTACATGGCAGAGGAGCATTGCTGGCACATGATGGAACTTGCAATCTTTATCTTTGTCATCCAAACTGATGACTTATGTTTTATTAACTGGAACATTCTTGAGATATATTATAATAATATTATTACAGGAGCACCTTTGAATTCATAAAGACTTGCCTGGGTATAGAAATGGATAAGAAGCAAACATGTAAGCAGTACCAGTGGTAGCAGTGTAATATTGCAGGAATGGATACCTCCCCCACATAGAGCAAATAACTTTGCTTTCCTCTACAGTTTTTTTGTTTGTTTGTTTTGGAAGTTTCACAAACCCAGACATGACAGCTCTGAAATAGGGAAGACAAAGCAAGCTGAAGTCAGATTTTATTTAACCTGACCATTTAAAAAGACTGTTTTCTTCTGTGGCTCTATTGATGGCTTTTGTTGTTGTTAGTTATTTATAGTTAAACAATAACTTGCCTTAAGATCTAAAATGTTTAGGAGCCAGGAAAAGTTACACCATGATTATGTAAACTTCTTTTAGGTACAGCAGCCTAATAATTCCATCTTTAAATATGCAGTCCCCTTTGGCATAATCATTAGCAGCAATCAAACAGGTCCTTAAAGAGAGGCTGCTACTTGGTATTTCACTAGTCTTTCACAGCGGGCAAAATGGAGGCACTAATTTGTACATTAATTATCTTTTGCTACTGCATTTCCTTGGGGTATACTATGTCATTGATAACACTGATACATAGGAGAGGCACTGGGAGGGTGGATGCCAACTAGGCAGTGCCAATATATATTTAATTTCAGATCCATAAACCATAGGAACAAACTCTGCTTTGTTTCCTTCAACATATTCGAGTACCTACTGCTAGAACCTGCAGGGCTGGAACCCAGGATACTAGGGATTGTGTGCCCCTGATACCTCTGCATGGCCACTAGAGACTGAGACAAGGCTCCCAGGGGAAGGTTCTGCAAGACTGCACTTGGCAGAATGTACCCCCTAGCAGGAGCTGAGTGGGGGCCTCTCACAGCCCACTGATTGGCCATTACCAAGAACTAGGGGTCATCAAATGAAATTAATAGGCAGCAGGTTTAAAACAAATAAAAGGAAGTTCTTCTTCACGCAGCGCACAGTCAACCTGTGGAACTCCTTACCTGAGAAGGTTGTGAAGGCTATAACAGAGTTTAAAAGAGAACTGGATAAATTCATGGTGGTTAAGTCCATTAATGGCTATTAGCCAGGACGGGTAAGAAATGGTGTCCCTAGCCTCTGTTTGTCAGAGGGTGGAGATGGATGGCAGGAGAGAGATTACTTGATCATTGCCTGTTAGGTTCTCATATTTTATACTGTCTCTCTACCTGAGCTCAGTTCTCAAATAATGAATATTTATGACTCCGCCCACCCTGGAATCTCTTTCCAGCTTATGGAAAAACACTGAGCTGCCTACTAACTACCAGCCCTTGCTTCTGGATGATTGTGGGCACTTCAAGTAAATGACCTTGCTCCAGCGTCTTGCATGTGTATACAGAGAGACAAACAAACAGAAATCTATTGATTTCTCAACTGCCTCCTTCTCTGTCCCTAAACAAATAAAATACTGATGTGCAAAAGACATATCTCCCAGTAGCAAGGGAGATGCCAAACTGCTGAAGATGCTGCCATGACATAGGCATCTAATAATCACCTGTCAGTCATGCCAACCATATTAAATTTCAGGGCTGGAGGTGACCCGTTCAAGCAGCACAAGTTTGCTGCTGATGATTTAAGTCACATTACTGAACTGCTAGATAAGCACCTGGAACAAGAGTTTGATGAAGAGCTAAATCAGCTTTTGACAACAGTAGCTTCATTGGCAGGCACAGAAAGAATACTTCCTTCATTTGGACTAATTCATTCAAAGTTAAGAAATCAATTGGGAGATAAAAAAAAAGCAGGAAGGATTGTCTTTCTCTGAAATAAATGAATAAAAACAAGAAGGGAGGGGATGAGATCGACTAGTTTTAAATGTTTGAAGGACAGTCTAAGTAACTTGGGCCAGTGTCTCATTTTCAACAGACTTAGGTGATTAGGAACTTAAGATCCCGTCACTTTCACTTAGGCATATTTGAAAAATTTCCCAGGCTGACCTGAAATAATCAGTTTAATTCACTGACTAATACCTCTGTTTAATAAATCATGGAGCTGTAAATGGAGGGAAGGATAGCTCAGTGGTTTGAGTATTGGCCTATTAAACCCAGGGTTGTGAGTTCAATCTGTGAGGGGGCCACTTAGGGATCTGGGGCAAAATCACTATTTGGTCCTGCTAGTGAAGGCAGGGAGCTGGACTCAATGACCTTTCAAGGTCCCTTCCAGTTCTAGGAGACAGGATATCTCCATTAATGTATTATATATTTATTTTTGATAAGAGAAGTTTATGTATCCAAAACATTTGTGTGTTTTGTTTAACAAAAATAAATTGCATATGTTGTTTTGTGTGTTTAATTAAATGCCAGTTACTATCCTAAGCAGCTTGACACTGTCGGAGTCTCTGCTTCCACAACACAAATCACAAGCAAAAAGTTTATCTAGTAAACAAACTATGTATCATTCACCATTTTCTAACATACTAAAATGTACAATGAATAAGAATCTGAAAATATTAAGCTATATAATTACTTAAATAAATGTACATCGTGTACCCTGCTAGCTAGCAAAAAGATGTACCAAATCTAGTGCAAAGGGTCTATTTAGTTGTAAAATCAACATGTTTTAATGATAGGCATATTCTGATTGGGTGACATTCTTAGAAAATATCTGAAGTTCAAATGGAAACATTTATTAAAATCAAATATTTAAATTGAGGCTTTCCACTTGGTGATTTAAATTGCCTTGATTTTAATCAGTCCACACACAAATCTGAAGAGAAGACATTTACAAGTCTTCCCGTGATAGGCCATGCAATAGGCACTGACATCCGAATTGTTTACTGTGGTGACATACATATTGCACATACAGCAATTCTATCCCTGGCATTTAGGTGTAAGAAAGCCTCCACTATAAAGAATTTCAGTAAAGGTATCTATACACCCATTGTGCAACATATTCACGTGTATGGAATAGTGCTCTCTGCTGGATGGGGTTAGACCTGTTCCAATTTCTAGGGTCATATTGCCCTCTAGTGGGAGCACCACAGAGAGGTTGTATTCTTTAATACTAGGGCCAGGTGGCCTCATTATTCTCTCACTGGCTTTACATCATTGATTCAAATGACATTATTCCTGCTTTTCAGAAAATTCAGGTTCACATACATTTAAATGTTTTGCAAAAAGAGTTTGTTTCCAATGAACTTTTTTAATTTTCAAAAGAAAAAAATGAACTGACATTGAAATTCTAATTTCTGATTAAGTATCAGGGGGTAGCCGTGTTAGTCTGTATCTACAAAAACAACAAGGAGTCTGGTGGCACCTTAAAGACTAACAGATTTATTTGGGCATAAGCTTTCGTGAGTAAAAATCTCACTTCTTCGGATGCATCCGAAGAAGTGAGATTTTTACTCACGAAAGCTTATGCCCAAATAAATCTGTTAGTCTTTAAGGTGCCACCAGACTCCTTGTTGTTAATTTCTGATTGACACTTTCATTTTGCTTTTTAGAAACAGAATGAAATGAAAATGTCAGTTCAAAACAAAATGAGATTAAAATTGTTTCATTTAAAAAAATACTGAAAATAATTGAAATATCTCACAAAAGTTGGGAAGGAATGATTTCATTTGAAATTTTTCATGGCAATAAAATTGTAATATTTTGATCAGCTCTAATAGTCATTGAGAGTCACTATGACAGCACATCAGCAAGCATCACTTCTGGAGGATTAGGCCAGTGTTATTTTGTATCATCGCATTTCAAACTAATTAGACACTAATTTAAGTACTGGAATTTTTACTTGAAATTGAAATGAGTTATTACAGAGTTTCAACTCCAGCACACAGTCTCAGACTGCTAGTGGCAGTGGTATCTTCATTTATATTAAAGTGAGGATAAAATTACACATAAGATCAAGTGATAGTCAGACATAGAAAAAACAAAAGAATAAAAATGGGAAACCAAGCACAATGATGCAGAAAAATGCCTTAAGGCGATCATAGCAGCAACATGTTTTACTTTCATTTACTTGAGAGAATGAGTTCACAGCCTGAAAATTGGAACAACCAGGTTAGCTTGTTGGACAACCAGATTTGAAGTTTTAGCTGCCTGTGGGCAAATGATCAGAAAACATTCCTCCCCTCTCTTCTGCCCACCCCCCCCCCCCCCCACAGCCTGGTGGCCATGCATATTTAAGCTTTATCATATCAGGAAACCAGCATACAAATCTCTCCATTTGAATGAGTGCAGATTGATTTCTAGCAACATCAGACAGCAGATCAAGAATTCTTGATTTGACAAGTTGTAGGTCAAAGCACATCAAAGAAAGGATTTGCTTTCTCATGTGCTTTCCCTGGTGGGGAAGCATAATTCAGTAACCTCTAAGTAGCACATGAAGTTACTGCACAATTTGTTTTAGAAGAAGACAACAATACTGTGGCTAAAGTGGCCAGCTATCAGTCTGGGCTGTAAATATACTCTAATTGCTAAATATATTTATAATGAAAATGGAGATAGAAATACACATTCAATTATTTTAAGACTATTTATGTTATCTATTTTCAAAAGGATATTTTTTATTATTATCAAGCTGTCTTTTGTAAACTTTGGCAGCTTGTAATTTTATATTCTAGTTCAGCATGTTTGAGTCATTCTGCGCCTGGGTAGCTTGACCTTGTGTTTTCACTACGTCACTGGCAGCCAAGCTGTAGCGGAGGTGCCAAATGACTCATGGATTTCTAAATTGCAGACCACTGCCACTCATTTTCAATACAATACATGGCCCATAAAGATTAGACCATACTGTACTCTGATATGGTCAGCATGGCCTGGCTCCACTGCATGCTGGGACATACAGTTGTTATAGTCTGCCCCTCTGTATAAAGATGGCTGTAATGTACTCCAGTTTGTCTACATTAGGTGTCAAGGAGGGTGTGGTAATATTTTTTTTATCAGACCAACTACTGTAGGTGAAAGAGACAAGCTCTTCTTCGGGTCTGGGAAAGGTACACAGAGTGTCATAGCTAAATACAAGGTGGAACAGATTGCTTCGCATAAGAAGTTAACATGTTGTAAGAGACCATTCAAGCTGAAGTGGGCAATTCATACCTCCATAGCTGCAGGGTGAAGGATGGTTAGTGGGTTCCAGATTATTGTAATGAGCCATAAATCCACTGTCTTTACAAGAGTCTGTGATTTTTAGTGTCTAACCTAGTTATGAATTTAAGACCCCAGTTTATTTTTATGCCCAATGTGGTTACAAACACACTACAAACAAATTAGGTGTAACATTTGTCAGTCCCAGTGCAGGCCTTGCTTAGGAAAGGTTTGGGTGTTCCTGTATTTTCCATGGCTTCTTGAATTGTCAGATGTGACCTGATCACTGAGTGTAGTTTGTTGCTAGCAAAAAGATTACCTTGTTTAATGAAAACTCCAACACATTAAAGAAGGTGAAGGATATTGATGAAGCAATAAGGCTGTTTTCCTTTTCACAAAATGCATTTATACATTAATTTACTGCTCACCTGCAGTTCCAAGAAGTGTGCAGTTAAAAAACATTGCAAAAGTTTCAGTGATAGGTTTTATGATTATCAAATCAAGATTTTGTCATTTTCTGGATGTTTCTGTCACAAATCCTGTATATTTTTATTGTCAACATTCAGTCTTTCAGAAAAATTAGCTACCTAAAAAAGTAGTCATAAAACAACAGTGAAAGGGATTTGTCTTTATCTTGAGTATATTTCTGGAAACAAATAGTTTTAAACAAGGGAAAGGAGATTTACAAGAGGATTGATTCATCCACTAGAGAGTTATTTCTTTTTAATTTCTTCTGTGAGACAGCCTAGGAATGTGATTGTTCAGTTACTACCTGTGAATTTTGCAAGTATTCAAATGGACTGGGAAATATAAAGTGAAAGAGTTGCATCCTGGCTGAATTGAGATTGTTTTTTGTTTAATCTGTAATCTTAGACCTGGTCTACACTATGAATTTAGTTCGAATTTAGCAGTGTTAAATCGAATTAACCCTCACCTGTCCAAAGCCATTTACTTCGAAATAAAGGGCTCTTAAAATCGATTTCTGTACTCCTCCCCGATGAGGGGAGTTGCGCCGAAATCGACATTGCCATTTTGAATTGGGGTTAGTGTGGCTGCAATTCAATAGTATTGGCATCCGGGAGCTATCCCACAGTGCACCATTGTGACCACTCTGGACAGCAATCTGAACTCAGATGCACTGGCCAGGAAAAGCCCCACAAACTTTTGAATTTCATTTCCTGTTTGCTCAGCGTAGAGAGCACAGGTGACCATGCAGAGCTCATCAGCACAGGTAACCATGCAGTCCGAGAATCAAAAAAGAGCACCAGCATGGACCGTACGGGAGGTACGGGATCTGATCGCTATATGGGGAGAGGATTCTGTGCTAGCAGAACTACGTTCCAAAAGAAAATGTCAAAACATTTGAAAAAAATCTCCCAGGGCATGATGGAGAGAGGCCACAATAAGACTCATATCAGTGCCACGTGAAAGTTAAGGAGCTCAGACAAGACTATCAAAAAACAAAGGAGGCAAACGGTCGCTCCGGGTCAGAGCCGCAGACATGCCGCTTCTACGCTGAGCTGCATGCAATTCTGGGGGGTCCGCCACCACTACCCCACCTCTGACCGTGGATTCCGAGGCGGGGGTAATCTCAGCCACACCTGAGGATTCTGCGGACAGGGAAGAGGAGGAGGAGGATGACGAGCTTGCGGAGAACACACAGCACTCAATTCTCTCCAACAGCCAGGATCTTTTTCTCAGCCTGAGTGAAGTACCCTCCCACCCCTCTGAAGTCGTTATCCCAGAAAATGAGGCCATGGAAAGGACCTCTGGTGAGTGTACCTTTGTAAATATAAAACATGGTTTAAAAGCAAGCATTTTTTAATGATTAATTTGCCCTGAGGATTTGGGATGCATTCGCGGCCAGTACAGCTACTGGAAAAGTCTGTTAACGTGTCAGGGGATGAAGCGGAAATCCTCCAGGGACATCTCCATGAAGCTCTCCTGGAGGTACTCCAAAAGCCTTTCCAGAAGATTTCTGGGCAGTGCAGCCTTATTCCGTCCTCTATGGTAGGACACTTGACCATGCCATGCTAGTAGCAAGTAATCTGGTAAGCCTGGCAGTGTATTGTCTCGGTGTTTGCTGGCATTCAAGCAACATCCGTTCTTTATCTCGCTGTTTTATCCTCAGGAGAGTGATATTGTTCATGGTAACCTAGTTGAAATACGGGAATTTAATTAAGTGGACAGAGGTGGCTGTTCCTACTGGCCTGTTTGCCTGTGTCTGAAAAGAAATCCTTCTCTGCAGTTAGCCAAGCTGGGGGGAGGGAGGGATCATTGGCGCTGAGCTTTTCACGTTTGGCTGGCAAGGATCTTCCCTGATACCAGCCACGCGGTGGGGGGAGGGATAAAGCGATCATCCCAGAGAATTGGATGGGGGGGGCATGTTAGTTTGCTTTCTGCTGCTGCATGTTAACAGGAAAACCGCAGCACTCAACAGGCTTTGCTTGGTATGTGGGAAAGGAGAGCGCTGCTTTTCTGAAGGCTGAAGAAGCTGAAAGACAATGGCTTACCATGGCCGCATGCAAGCCGAATTCTGTTGCCCAGACCTGCATCTGTGATCTCTAACACCAAAGCCGCAGGCACTCATTATTAAGATGCAAAATGCAACCTTGTACAGAAATCACATGTGCTATGTAATGTGAATAGTTTTGTTCACCGTGAAAGAGTATAAGCATTGTTCTGTAAAATGTATCTTTTTAAATACTTCTCTCCCTTTTTTCCCTCCCTCCCGCAGGTGCAAATTTTTCAAGCCTCCCTCCTCCGTCCCGAAGGCTATCTCAGATAAAGCGGCAAAAAAAAAGGACGCGAGACGAAATGTTCTGTGAAATCTTGGAATCGACCTGCAATGAAAGAGCTCATCTGAATGAGTGGAAGGACACGGTATCAAATTACAGGAAAGATGCCATTGAACGTGAGGACATGAGGGACCAACATGAGGACAGAAGGGACCAACGTAAGGAGAGGAGAGATGCTCGAGATGAGAGGTGGCAGGCTGCAATGCTGGGGCTGCTGCGTGATCAAACGAACATGCTCTGGCATCTGGTGGAGCTTCAGGAACAACAGCAGGATCACAGAGTGCCACTGCAGTCCCTGTATAACCTCCCTCCCCCCTCCCCATGTTCCATAGCTTCCTCACACAGACGTGTAAGAACGCGGGGGGGGGGAGGGTGGCTCCGTGCACCCTCTCACTCCACCCCAGTGGACAGCCCAAGCAAAAGGCTGTCATTATTTTGAACTTTTTTAGTGGCCTTTTCTTTCCCTCCTATTCTCCTCCCAAACCCCACCCGGGCTACCTTGTCAGTTCTCCACCTATGTTTATAATCAATTAATAAAGAATACATGATTTTTAAAAGATAGTGACTTCATTTCCTTTGAAAGCAAGCTTTGATTGAAGGTGTGAGGGTGGTTTGCATGCAGGGAATCAGTCAATCAAGGGGGCGGGTTTTCAACAAACAGAACTTTCACACCATAGCCAGGCCAGTCATGAAACTGTTTTTCAAAGTTTCTCTGATGCGCAGCGCTTCCTGGTGTGCTTTTCTAATCACCCTGGTGTCTGGCTGCGCGTAATCAGTGGCCAGGTGATTTGCCTCAGCCTAGGGTGACCAGACGTCCCGATTTTATCGGGACTGTCCCGATATTTGCTTGTTTGTCTCGCATCCCGACCAATGTGCAGTTGGGACACTGGACAAACAAGCAATTTTGCCCTTCCGGAAGGGCTCTTGCCCCCCCTCCGACTCCGCCCCCTTTATCCCCCATTGGCTCCCTCCCCAAATCCCCGCCCTGGCCCCGCCTCTTCCCCATGCATGTGGCACTCCTCCTCCCTCCCAAGCTTGCAGCTGTAATGGTGGGTCAAGCCTGGAGGGAGGGGGTGGTGGCCAGCTTCCAGTTCCTGGAGCTGGTGAGTAGGGGCCCTGGGTGGGCAAGGGGGGCTGGCAAGGAGGTTGCTCCCCCAGGAGGTAGACCGGGGGGTTCCGGACCCCAGCAACAGAGGGGGAGAGTGGCTCAGGGACACACGAGTGGCCATGTAAAGTTTATCGGCTTGAACGGGACCACGGCCGGCTCCCCGCCCCGCGCCAGCATGTTGCGCCGGCTGCCACAGGCCAGGTAAGGAGCCGAGTCGCCCTCTCCCCCCCCCGTACTGGCTCCTCAGCTGAGCCCCCCCGTCACCCTCCTGGGGGAGCAGCCCCCCTTGCCTGCCCGGTGCCTGTACTCACAAGCCACAGGAACTGGAAGTTGGCCACCCCCCCCCACCCAGGCTTGCGCCGGCATTCCAGCAGCAAGGCTGGGAGGGAGGAGGAATGCCGCTCAGCTGAGGAGCTGGGGGGAGGGGGAGACTTGGTTCCTTACCTGGCCTGCGGTGGCCGGCGGGACATGCTGACACGGGGTGGGAACGCTATCCCCTACAGGGCAGGGCGAGGAGCCGGCCGGGGTCCCCCCCGCAGCCGATAAACTTTATGTGCCAACTCGCGCGGCCCTGAGCCGCTCTCCCCCGCCGCTGCTGGGGTCTGGAGTCCCACGCCTCTCGCTCCAGCGGCTCCTTCCCCGTGGGGCGGCGGGACGTGCCGCATGTGCCCTGGGGAGGGAAGGGGCAGCAGCCACAGCGCGGCCGGCACCTGCAAAACAGTTTTTTTTTTCCTCCCCCCCGTGCATCCCGATATTCCCCCTTCTTCCCCCCCCCCCCCCGAGTCCCGATATTTCCCATCAGTGATCTGGTCACCCTACCTCAGCCTCCCACCCCACCATAAAGGTCTCCCCCTTACTCTCACAGAGATTGTGGAGCACACAGCAAGCAGCAATAACAATGGGATTATTGGGTTGGCTGAGGTCTGACCGAGTCAGTAACGTGCGCCAGCGACCATTTAAACGTCCAAATGCACATTCTACCCATTCTGCACTTGCTCAGCCTGTAGTTGAACAGCTCCTTACTACTGTCCAGGCTGTGTGTGGCTTCATGAGCCGTGGCATTAAGGGGTACGCTGGGTCCCCAAGGATAACTATAGGCATTTCAGCATCCCCAATGGTTATTTTCTGGTCTGGGAAGTAAATCCCTTGCTTCAGCCATTTAAACAGAGTAGTGTTCCTGAAGACGCGAGCATCATGAACCCTTCCCGGCCATCCCATGTTGATATTGGTGAAACGTCCCTTGTGATCCACCAGTGCTTGCAGCACCATTGAAAAGTACCCCTTGCGGTTTATGTACTGGCTGCCCTGGTGCTCCAGTGCCAAGATAGGGATATGGGTTCCATCTATTGCCCCGCCACAGTTAGGGAATCCCATTGCAGCAAAGCCATCCATTATGACCTGCACATTTCCTAGAGTCACCACCTTTGGTAGCAGCAGCTCAGTGATTGCTTTGGCTACTTGCATCACAACAGCCCCCACAGTAGATTTGCCCACTCCAAATTGATTCCCGACTGACCGGTAGCTGTCTGGTGTTGCAAGCTTTCACAGGGCTATTGCCACTCGCTTCTCAACTGTGAGGGCTGCTCTCATCTTGGTATTCTGGCGCTTCAGGGCAGGGGAAAGCAAGTCACAAAGTTCCATGGAAGTGCCCTTACGCATGTGAAAGTCCCACACCTGCAACACTATGCGGTCCCACCAGTCTGTGCTTGTTTCCTGGGCCCAAAATCGGCGTTCCATGGCTAGAACTTGCCCCATTAACAACATGATCTCCAAAGCACCGGGGCCCGCGCTTTGAGAGAATTCTGTGTCCATGTCCATGTCCTCATCACTCTCGCTGCTGTGCTGCAGTCACAGCCCCCTCCTCGCCTGGTTTTTCAGGTCCTGGTTCAGCATAAACTGCATGATAATGCGCCAGGTGTTTACAATGTTCATGACTGCTGTCTTGAGCTGAGCGGGCTCCATGCTTGCCGTGGTATTGCATCTGCACTGTTCACCCAGGAAAAAAGGCGCGAAACGGTTGTCTGCCATTGCTCTCCCAGAGGGAGGGGGAGGATGTACCCAGAACCACCCGTGACAATGTTTTTGGCTCCATCAGGCGTTGGGATCTCAACCCAGAATTCCAATGGGCGGAGGAGACTGCAGGAACTATGGGATAGCTATGGGATAGCTACCCACAGTGCAACGCTCCGGAAGTCGACGCTAGCTTTGGTATATGGATGCACACTGCCGAATTAATGTGCTTAGTGTGGCCGCATACACTCGACTTTATACAATCGGTTGCCAAAAAACGAATTCTGTAAATTCGGATTAATCACGTAGTGTAGACATACCCTTAGTGACTAATGAACAGCACCCATACATTTTCACGCCTTATTTTTCTACATACTAACAATGGCTTGTTGTCTTTTTGAGCCAGGTCAAAGTTACATATGGCAACTTTTCATTTCAGATACTGATTGGTGCCAAAAGCAATTAGAAAGCATTTGTCAAAAAAGGTATCTCAATTCAAGGGGCGAGCATAGTTACTGTGATGCTGAGCTGCCCAATAAAAGTTAGTTACCATACAGAGAAACTGTTCACTTATTAGAAATGTGCAGGTGACATGGCAAAATAAGATGCTGGCATGTACTAAAAAAATAAAAATGAAACCCTTAATGGTTTTCCAGGTAACACATGCCTGAAATAAGAAAAATTTGAGATGTTGTCTTGTTTTTTGCACAACAAATGTACGATATGCACAGTGAAACTTCCATGAGATGAGCTTAGCAAAACTCCTAATTGAGTTAGCGGGAGGTTTCATTTAGAGCAAGAGCCTCTTTGTTCAAGCCTCAGTGGAAGTGAATAGTACAGAAGGTACTCAGCTCTTCTGGGCACCAGATGGGGAACACTGATATCTGATTAAATTTGCTGTAGTGTCTGGCCACCAGCTGGCAGACAACAGAAATGATGACAGTTAACCTGCAAAGATTTTACTACCTCTGAATAATGAAATTCATACCTGTGCAGAGGGCTTCTGTGCTACTTAAGTCACTATTAAACCCTCAACATAAGGGCTAATCTAAGTAAGAATGTAAGTATTCATAAAGCACCCATTCACTGTGGCACCTGGGCAGGATATTCATTCATCGATAGTGCTAGGGCTCATCATTTTCTCATACAGGTGCCAGGGAACCTCACTTACTGAGCAAAGAATTTTATGCGTTCATAACATTCTGGGTTTGGACAGCTGGCTCAAACACCAGTGCTAGCCAAAAAATTTTCAACACAAATTTTTGTTGAAAAGATGGGCGGTGAACCTGAAACATTTTGAAGAAAAATGTTGTATTGTTTTGTCAACTATCTCTATGAAATACAAAGGTGGCTCTCTCCCTTTACACCTGCTGGATTCTGGGGAGAGCTGGATGAAAAACATATAGACACGTTTCACAAAAAAAACCCACACACACACACACACACATAACAAACCCCACCTAATCCACAAAAGAATCTTTTGACATCTCCAGAATTTTTTTTTTTTTCATTTTTTGAATTTTTGTTCCTCCCTCCATTTTCCAAGGCCCCATTTTGCCACTGAAAATGGTGGAAGGGCAGGGGAGGGAGAGAAAAAAAACAGAAAATCTAAAAACCAATTATATATATATTTCATTTTTTCCATTATAAGGTTGTTCCCTACAGTGTTTTTCTTAATGTTTTACCTAGATCTAAAAGTCCCATTACATGGGATTTCCACCATTTTCCTTGGAAGCTATTCAGCAATTACAAACTTACTTCAAATTAATAATAAAGGCTTTTAAATAGGTCAAGTAAGTTAATTTTTAATGCATTATCCATCCTTACTTTTTAAAAGGCAGAAATAGAATTTGAAGCCTGACAGTATATTGAAAGCCAATATCAAAGTAAGCCTCTGGAGCCTACAAACATTAGGGAGATTCATGGGAGTACATTTAAGCCTGTGATAAGTGTTTGCAGAACTGGGGCCTAGTTCTGATATTACTAGACATTCTGACTTACAATGAAGTTAAAAAAATCTGCAAAAATCAAAGCTAGAAATAACCACCTCTGTTAGAAATGGGTAAGTATTACATGAGTGCAGAAAAACTGCCTTATGGTTCCTGCTGCTTGGTTAGCCACTTGTTCAATAATAAGAACTAGCCCTGCAGTGATGGTATCAAAACCTGAAATTTCTGTGTTGTAGTCACAGCTCTGCTAGAGTAAGGGCAGACAATAATGGAAAAAGTCAGTTGCAACCTTAGGTCTCTTTAAAATATTGACAGGTTTCAGAGTAGCAGACGTGTTAGTCTGTATCCGCAAAAAGAACAGGAGTACTTGTGGCACCTTAGAGACTAACAAATTTATTTGATCATAAGCTTTCGTGGGCTACAGCCCACTTCTTCGGATGCATAGATTGGAACATACAGCAAGAAGATATTTATACGTACAGAGAACATGAAAAGGTGGAAATAGCCATACCACAAGTACTCCTGTTCTTATTAAAATATTGACAATTTGATGGGAAATCTTGCCAGGCTTTTGTGAAATGGAAGTCTTTCTGGGTTCCCTGATCTATTTTGCCTCCTTCTTCTTACATTTATTGTCACCATCCACTTACAAAAGCAAACTGTGGACTTAATGGATTGAAGTAACTCCTGGGAGTGCCTATCCCATTCACGATACAAGCCCCATGGCCTCTGACAGCTAACCAGAGAAGCACACCGAGAATCAGCCCACTGGTGCACTCCATTAGACTGCAGTGGATAGGGTGAACCCTGTACCTCTTCTCCTTATGGATCTGGCAGGAAATCTATCAAAGAACTGCATTTATACTATTGCAATCTTCAGAAGTCTGCCTTCTTAAATCCAAATGAAGTGCTGATTGCAAACAAAACCTGAATTAACAGGAGGCACCATAGCATACTAATGCAGCTGTGCTTAAGATGTCTTCAGCCTGCAAAGGAAGAAATTTCCATTTTCACATGGTTTCTCCTAGGGATATTCTGGATTAATTCACTAGTATAACGCTCCTGGTGTAACTTGGTGACTTACATCAGGGTGTAATTTGTCCCATTCCCCCCATGCGATAAATGAAGAAAAATAAATTCTTCTTCATCTATTTGTCTTAAAGAAACTCAAGTATTTCCAATACTCTCAACAGGAGTAGAGGAATGGTCTATTATTTAGACCAATAGTTCAGGACTGGGGAGACTTGAGTTCAAATTTCTGCTCTACCACAGACTTCGTATATGATCCTGGACTAATCACTTAAGGCAGGGTTTTTAGGTGTAAAGGAGCACCAAATTGGAATTTTCAAAAGCACCCAAGTCCAGATTCTCAAAGATATTTAGGCTAGAGGTCTGCTCTGGCCTAATTTTTAGACCCAACCTGGACTCAGGCCCGCCTGACCCAATCTGAGTCAGAGAGGGTCTAGTTACGTTCTGATCTGATTGTGACCCTTCCCCTCAAAACTGAGTAAGCACCACTGCCACTGCCTCCTTCCTGTAGTGCTGGCTCTCCTACTCCTGCCTGTGGGGTCAGCATAGCAGTGGCTGTGTGTCCCCGCTCCTGTCAGCTGCCACCGCACCAACCCCATGGGCAGGTGGAGGAGAGCTGACCTGACCTGAACCTGAGAAGGTCCGGTTGTTTTTCCACCTGACCTGACTCAGACTTGACACTTGTAGTTGGATCCCATTGGGTTTGGGTCAGGTTGCAGGGCTCCAACTTAGGTGCCTAATTTTCATTGTTTTCAATAAGGTTTGTAGGCACTGAATTCCCACTGATTTCAATGGAAGTTAGGCAACTAAATATCTTTAACTCCCATTGACTTCAATACCTAAGTACCTTTAAAAATCTGTCCCTTAGACTTTCTGTGCCTCAGTTCCCCATCTGCAAAATGGGAATAATTGCACTACCCTATCTCGCTGCTATAAAAAGTAAATAAATTAAAGAATGTGAGGCATTCAAATACTACGGTAATAGGGGCTCTATAAGTAATTTAGATAGAATAAGTCATTCCTAGTGCAAAAGAAATAATTCTCTTAGCTCTATACATTTCTCTGAGAAGAGGATCTCTGCTATTCTGTCCTCCTTTTACAACATCTCAGTTTATTAGAAAGAATTTGGAAGTACAACAGTGAGGTTAAACACACTTCAAAAGCCGTCATCCTGATAAACAAATTTAAAGTTTATATTTTATTCCTGTTTTGTTAGCATGTTAACATTAATAAAGTAACTTTTGTTATATCCTCATCAATTAAATGTGGTAATCACCAGGAGTCAATAATTAACTATTGTACTTCACAAAGCACATTTACAGACATTTTGTGTTTGTAACTTACTTTTCATTAAATCAACACAGTAAAGCAGCTCTTCCTTTCAACCCTGACACATACTAGCAACTTGCCAACCTTTTTAACAATCAAAGAGTAGATTAGATAGGACCCCTGTGCCGATGATAAAACATTCTCCGCTATGTGCTAGTTGGTAATAAATGAGAAAGCAGGATATGCTGCAATATAGTCCTCACAATACCATTTATATATACCAATATAAATAGCACACCTGAAATTCTTTCCCCCTCCTCCCCACAATTCAAAATGCTAATAACAAACATGAAATTCTAGTGCAAGGTACAAGGGCCTGAGCCAATACCCAGCTGTGCATGTGAGTATTTTCTCACATGAGTAAGGGCTTGTCTTCACTACCTGCCTGGATCGGCAGGTAGAAATCGATCTCTCAGGGATCGAATTATCGCGTCTCGTCGGGACGCAACAATCGATCCCCGAATCGACACGCGTACTCCACCAGCCCAGGTAGGAGTAAGCGCCATGGACGGGGGAGCCACGGCGGTCGGTTTTGCTGCCGTCCTCACAACGGGGTAAGTCTGCTTGGATATGTTGAATTCAGCTACACTATTCGCGTAGCTGAATTTGCGTATCTTAAATTGATCCTCCCCCCCCCCCCGAATCGGCGGGTAGAAATCGACCTCTCGGGGATCGATTTATCGCGTCCCATCGGGACGCGACAATCGATCCTCTAATCAACGCTCTTACTCCACCAGCGGAGGTGGGAGTAAGCGCCGTCGACAGGAAACCGTGGAGGTCGATTTTGCCACGGTCCTCACAGCGGGGTAAGTCGGCTGCGATATGTCGAATTCAGCTACGCTATTCACGTAGCTGAATTTGCGTATCTTAAATCGACTCCCCCCTGTAGTGTACATGTAGCCTCAGTTACTTATGTGCACAGGTGTTTGCAGGCTCAGATGCTAAGTATGCCTTATCAGGCCCTAATCCTACAACTGAGTCAGAGCAGGACAACTCACAGTGAAGTCAATGCGGTTTCATACAGACCTGTCCAGGTGCGATAGTAGCATTGTTCCATATGGAATAAACAAACTACAGTTAAGCCAAACAACTAAAGGTAGGTCATGATGGTATTAATCTGTAATTGTTATTTTCGCTTTAAGGACTAGCTCCTCATCTGGTGTTAACTGAGGTATCTCCATTAACATGAAAGGAGCTACACCAGTTTATACCACCTGAGAAGCTAGTCCTACTTTTGAAGTTGGAAATAAAGTTTTCAGGTGTCTTTAAAAATAATAATAAAATATATGATTTCAGTGCAAAGAATACAGTTATAATTCAGAATTTTTCCTATTTTAAGACATTAAAACATAACACGGGAAAGAATTCCTAAGACATATTATACAGCATCAATCAATAGTCTTTACTTTAAAAGGGGGGCATTTCAGACTAAAAGTATTAGGTACAAAGAAAAGCTCACAGTATGTTTTTTTGTTTGTTTGTTTTTGTTTTTGTTTTTGCATAATATTTCACTGTGGTATTTTAGTTTTGCAGCCAATGTGCCTGGTGAAAGTTTGAAGACTTTCTGTAGTGTTGGCTATATACCCTTTAATATAGTGAACAAAACTACAGCACTTATGCTTTGAAAGTGATGGCTGTCATTTTTTTAATCTGCCTGATCACACAGAATGTACTGCAGCAGCTTCCATACAAAGAAGCTATTGTAAACTAAGGTAAATATGTAAAATACCTACATCCTTTTCATTTAAAATATATTTAAATGAGTTCTAAATCCACTATCTATATATAGGGATGATTATTTGAAATATCAACCAAACCTTGGTTATTGTTTTTTTTTAAATAGCTTCACAAATAAAAGAAAACGTTTAAAAAGAAAAAAAAAGCCTCAATGTTACCCTATCTCTATGTTTCAATCATATAAATGTTATTTCCGATGTGGTGTCAGATATTGACCATCCAAAACTTGATAAATCAGAAGACAGATTGCAGGAGAGCTCTATGTGTTTAAGTATCAAGCTGATCCATAACTTTCACACCAACCAGAAACCATTTATTGTCAGTGCTGTCCAGAATATATCCTGACAGTTCAGTGGGAGTTTCAGTGCCATTTATTTTCAAATCAATACTCAATTACTAAGAGGAAGATTCACTTCCTTACCCATTTTCAAGATGAAATTATGGACTAGAGCAATAACACTTAGTCAAGGCAAGCCACTGTCCATTAACTCATGATGCTACCAAAAAACCATCCAGATACTTTATTAAAGCTCAGACTTTTTTCTGCTTTTAATTAATCATTGTGAAAAAGGCCTTTCACATTGTGACTGATGACCAGGGAAAACAATTTTCTCCTAACTGCCTTTTAATTTTAACTCTGGGAGTGCTCATTGACTGAATCTCACAACAACCCATCAATGCTAGTTTTTAATGTGTTTTCTCCTTTGTTATTGAGAAGAATGGAGTGGCAATGAGGCTTTGTGCTCCTCTTCATAACTCAAGTAATTGATTCAGTAAATGCTTCACATTTGCTAGTGGATAAAAAGTGCTGTCAATGTAGATAGTAGGTCCTATATAAATTACTCCATTAACAGGAAATAAAGCTATTTACAGTTCTAAAGTGTAAGCTGCTTTAAAAGGGGAAAAAAAAAGGAATCCCGCTTCTTACACATCTGTGCGGATTTCTTGCTGTAAAATGATAAAAAGAATCAGAAAAAGATTAGTAAACCAAAACTCAGGACACTCAGGAAAATTAATCTGAATTAAGTAAAGGTGTGAATTTAAAATGGATTAATTAAACTGCATTAAACCCCTGTGTGGATGCCCTCATTCAGAATGAAAGTGGCCTTATGTGGTTTATCTTAGTTCACTATCAGGCTACTTTCATTCTGAATGAGAGTATCCACACAGGGATTTAATATAATTTAACTAATACACTTTAAATTCACACCTTTACTTAATTCAGATTAATTTTCCTGAGTATACTAATGTAGACAAGCCTTAGAGCGCCAATCCTGAAAAGGTGTATGCACATGAGCAGTATTGCAGACTACTGACATCGGTAAAGTAGCTCCTGTGCAAAAATATTTGTACAATCAGGGACTAAATAGTAATAATCTTACCATTAATACAGTTTAAATCTTATATATCAATCTTTTATTCTTGTCTTCTTTTGTCATCTGTGGGATGTTGAGTTGGAAAGATATTGTCTGTCTAGTCAATGATATAAGGAACAGTTTGCTTTTCTATGAAAATTTAATTTTCATCTATTGAGGAAACTTAAAGAGCATTTTGAAGATATTTAAGGGAAAAAGAGATGCATTTTATATATTTCCAATAGATATGCATTATCCGCTACTTTGTAGCATCTTGCAAAAGATAGTCACTTACTGTCAATGCTTGACAGTGAAATCCAGTAAGTGCACACCTGCTAAAAGCAATGCTATCATTAAAGTTTGAGACATAGTAGTAGTACAATGCTACATGCAAACATAGCAATCTTGTTATATGTAGAAACACTGACATTAAAAAAAATAGATGACGTTTTTGGTATTGTTTTATTTTGGGAACCAGCAGAGAAGACAGCTGCAGAGGGAGCTGATGGACAGACAGCTGTCTGACATGGTGGCTTTATTATTCTGGCTGAAAATCTGAAACTAACACAAAAGTGAGGCTTTGCACTGTGCAGTGGGGAGAGTACAGAGCCCCCTGAACATTTAAAGGGACAGGACATCACATTCCTCCACCCTACTTTAAAAAAAACTTTCCAAACACATACACATTATCATTTACATGGCTAACATGAAACACTATATAGAGTAACTGAAATGTGTGGGTGGACTAAGACAGACTCCTGGATTGCAAGGGATTATTCTGTCCTGAAATAGCAACTCACTGATTAAACAATTTATAAATGCAGGCTCACAACTGTTTTTCACACTTTTTTGAGATAATGTGGTGATGGTGGTGCAGCAATGTGACAGGGTGTACCAGGCCCTTTGAGGCCCCCTGCTGGAGGCCTCACAGTCCTACCACACCCAACCCCAGAAAAGGAGCAGTGAAGATGGGTCCTCCAGTTCTGCCTAGAAAGGCTGCAGGGAAGTAGCCAATCAGAGCACAGCAGGCTCAGATAAAAGGAGCTGCAGGGGCTGATCAGGTCACAGCTGTAAGGAAGGTGCTCCTTGCTGGAGCTCAAGGAAGAACCAGAAGATGGATTCTGGTGGCATTGGCATTTGGTAAGGGAGAAGAGGAGCAGAGACCTTCAGCCATGAGGTAAGGGTGAAGAGGAAGGGGCTAGATGGGAAGCAGCCCAGAGAATAACAGTAGCAACTATTATAGAAAGCAGCCCATAGTTGTTATTTGTAGGGTTGCTGGGTTGGGACAAGCGGAGTAGGGGGCAGGCCCTAGTCATCCCAGTGGCAAAGTAGCAATGCCCCAAGAATGGGACACATTTATTTTTGAAGCCCAAGCACAGGGCAGAAATTTCAAGTGCTCAAGGACAGGGCTGAAGACTACAGTGGGCCAACTATTTGTTGAACTCTTACTCCCCCAGAAGGGGACTGAAATGAAGGAGCAGCCTAGCTAGAGAGCTGGGGCAATAAGAACTGATAAGGCAAAGAGTCTCCAGAGAGAGAGTCTTGGGGGCCCTGCTCTTTATGATGGAAGGCATGGACTTAAAGCTAGCCCAGAAGGGTCTGAGGACTGAGCCCAGAGATGGGGCTAAAGACTTTAACAAGGGTGCAGGAACAGGCCCTGTTGGACTTTCTACCAGGAAGTGGTTTGTTCATGCCTATTGACTGTGTCTGACTTGACCTGAGGGCTGGGCCACTGAAAACCCATGCTGTTAGCTGATGGGGGCACTGGGACCAGAGAGAGAGAGTGAAAGAGAAAGTGCAGGTTTGCACCCAACTGACAGAAGGCGCTCATGAGGTGGGTATTCCCCCTCATAATAAGTGTTCTAAACACCGAGAATAGTCAGTGGTAAGGAATCAAAGGAATCAGCTGGATCTGATACCAAAAGTTTCTTCCACCAAGTTGTCAAAATTAGGAGTTGTAATGGAAGGAGGTTCTACAAGAGGAACAGAAAATCCTACTGGGACATCCTCAAACTTCACTACTAGTCAAGGCTGCAATTGGTCCATATGTCATTCCGATAAAATATCATCAGATAGTTTTACAACAAACAAAACAGGTCCTGTGCATTTTTACAAGTAATCCATCAGCAAGATAAAATATCTACCATACAGTTAGATATGAAATTTCCAAATTCCAAAGATAATGCCAAGGACTTCTCAATCTACTTGTGCATAGTTATTAGGAGTAGTTGGTTTCTCAATGCCATTATGAAAAACATGGGAAAGAACTGCACACACTCAGTATGGTGAAGCCTCACCAACCAATTGCAATGGTTGCAAAGCATCAAAATGTGCTTGGCTGACGTCAATAGTTCCTTTGTTTCCTTAAATGCACATTCACACTCTTTAGTTCATTTCCATTTTTTTCTTTTCTTGGAACAGTTCATGTAAAGGTGCCAATAATGTCATCAGATTAGGCAGAAATTTACCATAGTAGTTAAGCTGTCCTAAGAATGAACATAACTGTGAAATGTTCTGTCAATGGCATTTGAAGAACTACCTTCTCTTTCTCTAGTGATTTCCTTAAGCCCATGGCATCAATTATACGTCCAAGGTATTGAACTGAAGGTTTGAAAAACTCTAATTTGTCTTGACTTACTCCCTATCCACGGTCTTCCAAACATTGCAAGACAGAGTCCAAATGTCAAAGATGATCCTCTTGATCCTTTCCTGTAACTAGGATGTCATCCAAAGGGCACTGAATTCTATTCAGTCCCTTCAGAAGCTCATCCGTGGCTTTCTGGAACAAAGCACTTGCTGATGTGATACTGAAAGGGAGCCTATTAAACAATCTTTTTGTGTGTTGATTGTGAGATATTTGCAAGATGCTGGATCAATCTCCATCTGTAGGTATGCACTGAGCAAATCCAGTTTACTGAAACGCTGTCAGCCACTAAGAGTAGCAAACAAATCTTCAATATGAGGTAGGGGATGCTGATCTCCACCTAAAACTGGATTCAATGTCACTTTGAAATCTCCACAAATTGAGACTGAGCCATCCTTCTGAATCACTGGTATCATAGGCGTAGCCCAGTCATTGTGTGAAACTGGTGACAAGACTCCAATGTTCACTAAATGGTCCAAATCAGCTTTCACCAGAGTCTTCAGAGAATAAGGCACAATTTTGTGCTTGCAATATTTTGGCTGATAGTCAGACTTAGCTGTGAGCTTCACGACACATTGCTCATATGTCCAAGCTCTTTTTCAGTATTTCTTGAAGACTTCCAGATGCTTTATCATTGCCTTGACCTTGGTACAATTCACCTTCAGCTTCTCAAACCAAGATCTGCCAAATAATGGTAGATACTTTCCTTCAGTCACATACAACGGCAAAATGAGTGTTCCTCTATATCTAAACATCTATTTGATTACCCACATTCTGATCTGAGCACCTAATGTAGGTGCCCTGGTTTGAAAATTGGAGGTTCTCAGCTTAATAAATCTATATTTATAAAAAATAAGACATAAGAGTCTACTATATGCGCAAATGATTATTTTGTGAAATATAAAATAAACAAAATGCTATTGTTTGGGCTCACATGCTCCCAGACAGGAGTGCCATCCATGCAGTGGTCTGCATCTCCTGTCCGGGAGAGTGCAAGCCACTTGCACACACTAGCGTGACCAGGGACTGATGCAGGTGAGCCTGGTGCCCGCCCCAGTGGTCAGGACTGGGGGTGGTACAGCCATGTTGTAGGAGCTGTACGTGCAGGGTGCTGGCTCCTGCAAACAGCAGCCTGATATGCTGCTGCTTTCACCGCTGTGGTTCTGAGTAGAGCCCTGCAGCTCCACAGATATCCCATCTATATCCGTGAATATCCGCATCTGTGGATATACATTTTGTATCTATGCAGGTCTCTACAGTTTTGACTCAAAAGCGTCATGAGATGAAGTATCCACCGTGTCCCTTGATAGTTTGTTCCAGTGGTTAATCACCTTCACTGTTTAAAATCTGTGCTTTATTTCCAATTTGAATTTGTCTGGCTTCACCTTCTAATCATTGGTTCTTGTTATGCCGTTCTCCACTAGATTAAAGATGCCCTTTAATACCCAGTATTTCCGCCCAGTGAAGGTACTTGTACATTGTAATCATCTCAAGCTTATATTTGATAAATTAAACAGATCAAGCTCTTTAAATCTCTCACTGTAAGGCATTTTCTCCAGTTCTTGAATTGCTTTTACGACTCGTGAATGCACCATCTCCCATTTTTCAACACCCTTTTAAAATTGTGGACACCAGAATAGTATACATTAGTCCAGTATCAGGCTCACCAGCAGTGTCTACAGAGGCAAAATCACTTCCCTACTCCTAATTAGTAGTTCTCTGTTAATACATCCAAGGATTGCATTAGCCCTTGTGACAAAGTTCCTCCTCTATCTTGGTAGGTCCTGCACTTATCGGCGGATTTTCTTTCCTCAGAGATTCACCATGTGGGTTGGGGAACAGCCCAGAGACCTTCCCCTCTGGAAGAACCCACAGTCCAGGTCAATTGGGAGGTTTGGGGGGAACCCAGGCCCGCCCTCTACTCCGGGTTCCAGCCCAGAGCCCTGTGGACTGCAGCTGTCTATAGTGCCTCCTGTAACAGCTGCATGACAGCTACAACTCCCTGGACTACTTCCTCATGGCCTCCTCCGAACACCTTCCTTATTCTCACCACAGGCCCTTCCTCCTGGTGTCTGATAACCCTTGTGCTCCTCAGTCCTCCAGCAGCACACCCTCTCACTCTCAGCTCCTTGCACCTCTTACTCCCAGCTCCCCACACTCGCACCACAAACTGAAGTGAGCTCCTTTTTAAAAACCCAGGTGCCCTGATTAGCCTGCCTTAATTGGTTCTAGCAGCTTCTTCTTAATTGGCTCCAGGTGTCCTAATTAGCCTGCCTGCCTTAACTGGTTCTAACAGGTTCCTGATTACTCTAGTGCAGCCCCTGCTCCGGTCACTCAGGGAACAGAAAACTACTCATCCAGTGACCAGTATATTTTCCCTCTACCAGACTCCTGTACCCCACTGGTCTGGGTCTGTCACACCCTGTTTGACACACTATCACACCGGGAGTTCATGTTGAATTCCTTGTTCACTCTGACCTCTGCATCCTTTCCAGAGTCACAGCTTTTCAGGATAGTCACCCATTCGGTAGGTATGATCTAGATTTCTTGTTCCTAGACATATAGTTTTGCATTTGACTATATTAAAATGAATTTTGTTTGAATGGGCTCAGCTCATCAGATCGTTCTGTCTGACTGCTCGGTCCTCATTATTATTTACCATTCTGCCAATCTTTGTGTCAAGTGATTTTATATTTCTTTTCAGATCATTGACAAAAATGTTGAATGGCATCAGGTGTACTTCATGGGGAAATCTTGGTGGATCAGTAAATTGCCTGGACCACTACAGGTAGCTGGAATATCCATTATCATACTTATTGCTAAAAACAGCTAAGTCAGTAGGTCTTTAGTGAGCCCATGCAGCAGCCTTAGCATAACTAAGCCAGGAAGGGAGTGGGTTTGAGCAATCACAAAAAGGGATCCTTCCTGAAAAGATCTCTATTGAAATTGCTGAGAAACAGGAAGCTTATCTACATTTGCCCTCTGGGCAGGGCTGCCCAGAGGATTCAGGGGGCCTGGGGCGAAACAATTTTGGGGGCCCCTTCCATAAAAAAAAAGTTACAATACTATAGAATACTGTATTCTCGTGGGGGCCCCTGTGGGGCCCTGGGCTTGGGGCAAATTGCCCCACTCCCCCCCCCCCCCCCGGGCAGCCCTGCCTCTGGGATGTGTTTGTCAGGACCCTCAAGCATGAGGACTTTGTAAAAATACATGTGTCTTACAGTCTGAGGAAACCTCTTGCTTAATCTTTGAAATTGCTTGCTTAACAAGTTTTTTTTTTTTTTTTTGACTGACGTGTTATTGTCATACTAACGATAAATAAAGGGGGAGAAGTTTGGGTTAGTTGGATCTCTTAATGGACACAGGTGAAGGTCCCCAATGACAGATGGAAGATGGGCCATTGGTAGTCTGTTACTGTACCACTCAAAAACTACTCAAGACTTCGGTAATTATTTGAGGGTGGAGGTGTTTTACTAGCCTGTTGCAGACATTTATAAGTGCTTGAGACAAAATAAAGTGTAACTCTAAGTGAGAGCACTCTTGTATTGTACTGTTTGTGCCAACTATCAATCAGTTGGATAGCCATGTCCCCATTTATGTATTTCCTGCCATCCCCTCTCCAAGAGTAAAAGTTACCATGAGTTTTGGATTCAGAGAATCCTGGGTAACACCACTATTGATCCCTGCAGCACCCATTAGAAACATTCCCATTTGATGATGATTCTCCATTGATGACTACTTTGAGATTTATCAGTCAGCCACTTCTTAATCCATTTTATTTGTGCTTTATTCATACTGTATAGTGACAGTATCACACTTTTTAAAGTCTACATATATTATATCTACACAGTTATGTTAATCAGCAAGCTTGTAGTCTCCTTGAAGATATATTTTCAGTAAAACTAGGTTGACTAACATTATTTATATTCCTGTCCTTTAACTGGTTATTAATTGAATCCCATATAATCTTTTCCATTATTTTACCTAGCACTGATGTTAGACTAAGCAGGCTATAGTTACTCTGATCATCCCACTTGCCCTTTGGAATACTGGCACATTAGCACTCTTCCAGTTTCCTCGAGTTTTCCCAATATTCAAAGATTTATTAAAAATTAACATCCAGTAAGCCAGAGATCACCTTAGCCAGCTCTTTTAGGACTCTCAGATGCAAGTTACCTGGGCCTGCTGATTTGAAAATGTTTATCCTAGTACATGGTGTTTAACATCCTCCTTGGTTACTAACAGACTAGAAAGTACTTCGTGATTTTCATGTGATACAAAGACATCATCCTGCTTCTAACCAAAAAGAGAAAAGAAATATTTATTGAACAGTTTTGCCTTTTTTGCATTAGTAGTAGCAATTTTACCATCTTGATCTAGTAATGAGCTTATGACATTTCTAGGATTTATTTTGTTCCTAGTATACTTTAAAAAAAACCTCCTTATTGTCCTTAGTTCTGCCAGCCATGGATATTTCCCTGATGTCTTTAGAGTCCCTTATCAATTTTCTACACTTCATAATTTATTAATTGCTATTTCCTTCTCCCACCCCTGTTTTTATATACTGAATTTTTGTTTTTAATTGCTGCCTTCACTTCGCCATTGGACCAGTATGAGTTTTAGCCAAAGTTCTCCTCTTTCGTCATTGTGACATTGTGGATTTTTTGGCCATCTAAATAAATTCTTCTTAAAGAACTCCCAATTTTCATTCACATTTTTTCCTCCCAATCAATTTCCCTCATAATTTCCCTCCAGTTTCAGAAAATTTCTTAGCCCTTTTGAAGCACCAAGTATATATACATTACTGGTTGGGAGTGTCTTCTTAAGATGGGGTGTATAGACCAGACACTAAAGAGTTAATGAAGAGAACAATCCCTTTCCCAGCTGTATCTAAACTAGCTAGGCACAGTTGGGATAAAAAGCTGCACCCCAGAAGAGCAGGCTCTCTGCTAGAGAAACTAAGAATTGCTGAGGATAAACTCTAAAACAGCAGACAGGGAAGAGATGCTGCCAGAGAGATGCACTCCAAGGTAGAACGATCCAGGGAATGTTGCCATACAGAAAGTGCCTCTAAAGGCCATTGGTAAGAAGTATCCCAGGGAGGCAGCAGGAGATCTGAACAAACAGTCCTTATAGCTTAACACAGGGTCCCTGGGTTGAGATCCCTACCACCATCCACAGGCAGAGATTCTAGAATTCTTCCCCTCCCCTCACAAAGAAGGGGGCAGAAACAGACAAAGTTCCAGCAACATTGTGGTAGTCCTAATACAAGACACTTGGACTATATTTGGTTGCTCCCTTGATGAATAATGGACAGAGAGAGATTGGGCCCCAGGGGTAGCAGTTGGAGGCTGATCACAGGATCCTTAGGACTTTGTCATGAGATCCCTTACTATCTCAAAAGGGGAGAGACTCAAACAGCTAGTCAGAGGGCTGGAGTCCTAAAGAGAGGCCAAGCCATAGGCCACATTTCTGAACTGATACAAAGTGAAATTGAGGCAAGACTGTTGTTACCAAATGCCTGACCACGGTGTGTGTGGGGGGGGGGGGGGGGGGGGGAGGGGAAGATGCATTCAAGGATGAGAAGCACCCGCTATGTCTCTGTTTGTCCTACTGAGTATAATCAGATTATGATCACTGGTCCCCAGGCAACCATCAACTTCCACTCCAGTGCTGAGTTCATCTTTCTCTGACATAATGTCCAAAATAGTTACCTCATGATGGTTGCAATCTAAGTTCCCCGCATCCTATTAGTGTTGCACAGGCGCTAAGGGAACCCGCCTGGGGACCTGCTGCAGCCAGAGGAACGGCACCCTTCCCCCAGCCCCAATATAGTCCGGCCCCCAACCAGCCACGGCCTGCCGCAGTGGCCCCAACTATGCCATGGCCCGGCCCTGGCCCCAAACCCAGCCGGCCTGGCCTGGACCCAGCTGGGGCACTGGTTGCAATAATTTTTTTGTCATAGAAAATCCTCTATAATTTTTGATGATTGCTACTGGATGCATGAAACCTCCAGCATGTATCTCCCTAAATGAAGTCCCCCATAATAATGCAAATTATCTTTCCCCACATTACAGACAAATGCTTAAGGAGTAATTGACCCTCTTCTCTAGTTTGATGTGGTGGTCTGTAACAGCCCCCTGTCAGTACCCTTCCTGGGCTTAGCTTTTCAGAACTGCCCAAGCATAAAAGCATTATATAAATTAGCTTTCTGTCTCCTGCATGTCACAACTTCCTATACCAGACTTGTCTCTCTTGACAAACCAGCTCTGTTCTCTGGCTGCATGGAGTTTTAGGCCACAAAGACCTTTTAAAATTCTATTTAGCTAAGTAAGCACTCAACCCTTGTGTTAATAATAAAAGCACTAAGTATATTCAATATGACCATGTTTAATACCCTTGAGTCCAATACCCATAAGTAAGAATCATGAGCCTGATATAGAACAATTAAGTAAGATCTCCTGGAATGGGGTTAATTGTAAAAGGTCACACCCTGATGTCTTATTATGTGTCTGCTACCAAGGTCATAGTATCCCATCTGAACAGTTATCAGCTTCTGTGATGTATTTTAGTGGGGGTCCTGCATCATTTCCATGGACAAGCAGTCTAGATGCTGCTTTCTGTGGGATTAGTAATGCCCACTGTACATCAGTTCCCTTAGAAACCTGTGTGAAATTTGTCTAAGTTAAATTCTCACATGTATTACTGTGTTACCATGGCAATCCTCAGGTATCTCTGAAACTGATTGCATCATTCAAGTGAACTTGGTCACCTTATCCTAAATTGCTAAGTTTAAAGGCCAGAAGTTCACCATCTGACAATGTAGTTTTAAAGCTTTTAACGAGCAGGAAAATCTACATCATGTACAGCAGTGAGGAATATTAGAGGCTAAAAAATCTTGGCCATTTCCTTTAGCAAGAACCTTTGTTGCTCCATCCCTCCATTGCCCCACACTCACTGACTTCGAAATAAAAATTGCAACCCAAAAGTATTATTTTAAAATCAAAATTCTCTGGAATAAACTAGATAAAACAGATCCAGTGTATTACATCATGTTGTTGGTACTTTGTCCCAAATTATTAGCTGTCAAGGAAATGATTACATGTTCTCTTTTCCTGTGTGTTACGCTGCAGCGCCTATTTAAATATCACTCGATCACTGTTTTCCTTCCTTACTACAATGCCCTTTTTGATGTTACCAATGTAGATTGAGGTTCACAAAGGCCATGGTCCCTTTATTATACCTAATCATGAAACTCCCCCTGGTTTCAATAGGAGTAGGAATGGACCTATGTTTATTAGGCATTTCTTCTTACCCAATACTAATTAGTTATTACTACATAGAAATGCATTATTAGGTTTTCCCCACATTTTCTATTACACTAATCTAAAAGTAGAGCTGGAAGAGCTCAAAAAATCTGTCTCATGAAAATCAAAGCTCCCTTAAAGGAATGTAATGTAAAGCATTTTGTAATTACTACACTGCATTATAAAGATCCATTGTTCAGGTCCTACAGCCTTTACTCATAAGAACCCATACTGGGTCAGACAAAAGGTCCATCTAGCCCAGTATCCTGTCTTCCAACAGTGGCCAATGCCGGGTGCTCCAGAGGGAATGAACAGAACAGGTAATCATCAAGTGATCCATCCCCTGTTGCCTATTCCCAACTTCTGGCAGAGGCCACGGACACCATCCCCACCCATCCTGGCTAATAGCTATTCATGGACCTATCCTCCATGAATTTACCTAGTTCTTTTTTTGAACCCTGTTATAGTCTTGGCCTTCACAACATCCTGAGGCAAAGAGTTCCACAGGTTGACTGTGTGAAGAAAGACTTCATTGTGTTTGTTTTAAACCTGCTGTCTATTGATTTCATTTGGTGACACCTAGTTCTCATGTTACAAGAAGGAGTAAATAACACTTCCTTATTTACTTTCTCCACACCAATCATATCCTCCCTTAGTCGTCTCTTTTCCAAGCTGAAAAGTCCCAATCTTATTAATGTCTTCTCATACAGAGTAGTAGTTACTATGGTTGGTCAAAAAAGTTTGAATTAAATATTTTCACATCAAAAATGGGATTTTATCAAAATCAAAATTTTCTGAAGGAAGCAATCAATCAATTATGTAGTAACTGGAGGTGGGAGGGGGGCAATTCACAAGAGGCATCAAGGTGGAGTATGACAGCACCTAACTTTTTCTGAGCCCTGCTGCCCAGTGGAATTCATAGCCCCAAGCTACGTGGCCAGGCTCCCTATACAATGCATGGATAGAGTTAGGTGCCTAAGAATGGGATTCACAAAAGCCAGAATGGTAATCAGGGAGCCACCTAAACTATCCTTAGGAAATGCCAAGGAGAGGGGTGTGGCCTAAACCCTGCCTTTCAAAAGTATTTAAGCACTTAATTCTGGGCTGAAGGGATCACCTTCCGCCACATATGGGAACCCGCTCCCAGAGTTAGGCATGTAAGCCAGGTCATCTCTTTTTCAAGAGAAACAGAGGAGGAGGACCCTGACCTCCCCCCTTTTAACCTTTAGCCTGGTAGTTGGAGCATTCACCCAGGATGTGGGAGACATGAGTTTAGTTTCCTCCTCAGCCTGATGTGGTTCTCCCTCACCTCCTAGGTGAGTGCTCTAATCACTGAGCTATAGGGTATTCTGAGGTGGCCCTCTCTTAATCTCTCCTGTTGAACCTGTTCCTTTTTGTATAAAATACTTAAATAGTTATTGGAGAAAGAAACTGACTTTATAGCTCAGGGGTCAGCAACCTCTGGCACACGACTCACCAGGGTAAGCACCCTGGCTGGCTGGACTAGTTTGTTTACCTGCCGCTTCTGCAGGTTCGGCTGATCACGGATTCCACTGGCCACGGTTCGCCACTCCGGGACAATGGGAGCGGCGGGAAGCCGCAGCCAGCACATCCCCTCAGCCTGCACCACTTCCTGCAGCCCCCATTGGCCCGGAGAGGCGAACCGCGGCCAATGGGAGCCGCGATCGGCCAAACCTGCAGAGGCGGCAGGTAAACAAATTGGTCCGGCCTGCCAGGGTGCTTACCCTGGTGAGCCGCGTGCCAGAGGTTGCAGACCCCTCCTATAGCTCATTTGTGTGAGTAGGGCACCCACCTAGGAGGTTAGAGACCCTGGTTCAAATCCCTGATCCAGCTACCAGATCAGGGTGAGATAGGAGAGGGAAACTTTGTAAATCGCCCTAGGGCTTAGGCATGAGTTAAGTTGCTATGCTGTTCACTTGTGTTGGGACTGAAGTGGCTGTGGGCATGATCACCAGCAGAAACTTTAGGGGACTTTACCAATAAAAACTTAGATGCCTAGGGAATTTAGGTACCTATAGAATTAGGTGGTAGCTGAGCAAGAGTTTTAAGAATATAAATCTTGGACTCAGGTGCCTACTATGGCAGTTAGGCACCTAAATCCCCCTTGTGAATCTCACACTAAATATTTTGTTTCAGGTTGGGTCAACATTAATCTCAGTGTCCACCTGAGCTATTATGGTGTCTCATGGAAGTTCCAGGTTCCTCACACCCACATTCTTCCCTGGGGGCCCTGTTGCCTAGCCAGACTATATCTCCCATTGTGCGCCATGGTATGGTGGTACAGCCAAAAGGAAGCACTGCGGTGCATCATGGGAGAAGTAGTCCTGGCTGGAGAGAAGGCTCCATAGAGGAGAAAAGGGACATGAGGGAACTGAAACTGCAAATTCTGAGTCACTCTGGTGGTTCAGGTGGACAGAAAGATTCCAGAAAAGAAATGCTTCAGTTTGTGAATATTAGAAGGTTTCATTTCAACTAAAAAAGGTTGAAATGAAGTGGTTAGACACTTCTAAAAATCACACTTTACAGATATTTTTGTTCTGTGAAAAGTTTTGATTTTTTTTTTATTTAGTCCAGATTCAAGGTGTGAAGCAATTTCCAATTTGTGATTAGGTCTAATGGTTGCTTAAGCAAACAGTCCCATTGACTCCTCATGCGCAAGCTCTGCTCATTGTAAGGGCAGCATCAACAGGTCCTAATTTCTGTGCCTGAAATGTAATATGAAAGACTAATTGACAAACAAAGAGACAGTTGCTACTTTAGCATCCTCCTGACCCAGACAAACATATACAGCTTTCTTTACAACTATTTCATAGTCAAAGAATCACTATCCCTCCCACTCTCATCTCAGCTCAAGTAATATCTCTAGTACCACCACCCAGCTGAGAAAGGGAAGTGAGGACCTAACAGTTCTCATTTTAAAGATAAATAGAGCAAAACACATTTTGAAATAGGAAACAAAAAAGTTTACATGTCTAAAGAATCATTAATCAGACAACCAAAAGCCTTTGTTTGCACTAACTTTGCAATTCATCTGCAAAAGAGACTTCCAAAAATTCACTGTTGCACATGCCAGATATCAAAACAAGGATAAGCTTGTGCAGAAGAATAGATTTTTTCCTACTTACTTTTAAAACATCATTCCTTTGTAAAACTGCTTATTGGCTTAGCTTTACAAAATACAATAACAATATTTTTGAGGTACATACAAATGCAGTGGCATTTCAGATTGTCACATGCATGCACATCTATACACACATTCTTTTCTGAGAAATTAGTCTAAGGTGACCAATCTACACTATATATATATAAATTTTAACTATAGTTTAAAAACAAACCTAGAGGTAGCAGATACTGCCTGGATCCAGGACTCAGAACATCAACATTGCTGAGCAAATGAGGACACAATGTGTGAAATATTCATTTCAATTTGAAAATGAATCTCTATTTGACTTTGTTCATGACCCTTCATGTTTCCTTCCTGCAAACATTGGAGCAGTCGAGCTTTACTAGCAATAACCCTTGTACACAGCAGATCCTAAATGAACTTGCTGGAAGAGAATTTCAGCCTGTATATCTGATTGTAATATTTGAGATGAACACTGTATTTGTTAAAGAAATCAGTCAGGGACAGAAACAATACCATGGATGTTAAGAAACTAGATCAACACATCGTAGATTTCCAACTTTGAAGATCAGTTATCTGAAACAAGCTATCTACAGTTAGACAATCTATACTGGGGAAAGAATGATGGAATTTGCAAATAATTTCAAATAACTAATCAGCTGAATAAAAACCTTCTGCTAACAGAAAAAGGTAACATTTAACAAAAAGTATTATTGGCTTAATTCTAATTACAGACATGTTTTTTGTGTTCTTATTCTGAACTATCACCACATTCTACATCAGCAGCAAAGAGTCCTGTGGCACCTTATAGACTAACAGACGTTTTGGAGCATGAGCTTTCGTGGATGAATACCCACTTCGTTGGATGCATCCAAAGAAGTGGGTATTCAACCACGAAAGCTCATGCTCCAAAACGTCTGTTCATCTATAAGGTGCCACAGGACTTTTTGCTGCTTTTACAGATCCAGACTATCACGGCTACCCCTTTGATATTCTATATCAAATCTTTATAATTGTGTTGCCAATATGTCAGTATTTTCAGAATTTTGGCTCAAGACAGTCACCTGTAGGTAGACTTAACCACAAACTCTTGCTAAGTTGTGAAGTAGCTTCCTCTTTTATCTTCCTCTTTTTGTTTTATATGCTTTATGCTAAATAATTTTGTAACAGAGATACAGCTGATCACGCTAAGATATTTGATACCAAATCCTAAGTCAATGTTATTTACTAGATAAAATCTAAAAGCTGTTATGATTTAAGAAACTAGATCAGAAAATTAAAGCTATCTAAAAGCATTGTGTAATAGAACCTTTCAGTTTGAGAAAGTTTCGTTGCCTAGGCAACCTGACTACAAATTATTGCAAATAGTTTAGACCATGCAATCTTTTACATAGAAATATGATCATTAATATATATTATATATAACTGATTTTTAACAAAGGTATATCTAAAAATATTTATTTTGCATTAAAGAAGCTGAGACATTGAAATAGTATATTGACAAGCCGATGTGAAATATAAGCATTTAAGGTGAACCATGATATAAAGTCATAAGGCCTGTGTGACTGGCAGTTGCACAGAGTTTCACATATGAAGTAATCCTATTAATCTTATCACCGAAGTGAGGGTATAATCAAGCACTGGTACAAAGGTGGTTACAATTGTTGTATATTATTTCATTAATCGTATAGCCCAGGGATTGGCAACCTTTGGCACGTGGCCCATCAGGGAAATCTGCTGGCAGGCCGGAACGGTTTGTCTACCTGCAGCATCCTCAGGTTCGGTCGATCGCAGCTCCCACTGGCCATGGTTTGCCATTCCAGGCCAATGGGGGCTGCGGAAAGTGGCGGCCAGCACATCCCTCAGCCCTCAGCTTCTTTGGCTTGTAAGCAGAGGTGAAAGTGAGCTGGTACAGGCCAGTACGGCATACCGGTAAGAAGTGGCCGCCAGTGCAGGCCCATACGCAGTTGACGTTAAAGCACTGCCATGGGGAAGGCAAAAGGGGCAGCTGCCCTGGGGCCCAGCGATTTAAAAGGGCCCAGGGCTCCTGGCCACCGCCACTGCTACTGCGGCAGCGGCCGAAGCCCCAGCCCTTTTAAATAGCCAGCGGAGCCTTGGGCAGAGCAGGCTGGACAGCGAGGAAGGGCTGGCTGGAGGAGGCTGACCCCCAGCCCCGCCCCTTCCACCCAAGGCCCCCAGAGCTGGGGCCCAAGTACTTGTCTTTTTGTTACTTTCCCTCCTGCTTGTAAGTCAAAGATTTTACCACTATTAGAACTTTTCCTTAAAGTGGCACAAGAGCTTACAGAACTTGTGAAATTCCAGAGAAATTAGAAGACCTTCATAATTTTGCCTGCCTATTTTATTTTGGGTTTAATGTGTGATATGCACACATGACAAGGTGGCAAAACTTGGTGCTGAATATCACAGGGGCAACATAATTTTGTACTGACTTTACATTCATTGTTAAATTAACTTATCTAAATTTCCAAATTCTGTTTAGAATTGTTTGATTGAACTGATGTGGGCAGTCTCATAATTCTATTTGCATATAAACTTGATTGGAAGTAAATAAGGACCATACTTAAGGATCCATAGTTCCACACTGATTCCAAAATCACCTGCCCTCTCTAATATAGAAATAGGATAAAAGTTTGCCTTTGTAACAAGATTGTGATAAGATCTTGAATTGAACTGATTTATTGTCTCTTGAAAACTGTAACATCCCATGCTAAGTTCAATTTTTGATACTGTAAATGCTATCATCTAATCATCTTTATTTCACTTTCTATAATTTCTTGTTTGTTTTAAAATATATTTTGGCCCCTAAAACTCATACATTTATGATAATTCTTTAACTAAGGAAAACCGATCCAAAGAATAGTGATAAACCTAGTTAATTTCATTTAGGTTATAAAACACATATTGGTTAACTTTTTCTCATAACACAGATAATAAGATATTTACAAGCAAGATACTGTTGCTTAAAATTTACTTTTCTGGAACCCCACAGTAGATTAATCATAGGCTGAGAAGGATTCTATTTTGGATTAATGAAGAAGACCTGTTGCTAAGTTAATTGCTGAGCCAGCCTGTGCAAAGCGGGCACAAGCCAATACCGCTCTATTAATTTATCTGAACCGATTTCCCAATAGACGTCCTGGAATTCTGTTTAGGTGTAATTTTGAGGACTGGAATTTTAAGATGAGCTAATGAGAAGGCTGTGATCTTCTGATGATTTGGTGACAGGAATACAGAGCAGTGGAGGTCACTGGTAACCAGCTGAACTCTGCTATCAAAATGACAGAACAAAGATAAAATCTCGGTGTTGATGTACCCACTTACCTGGTTGGAAATAATGGTGTAGATGATGTCAAGGCATTATTTTAAATATCAAGTGGGCTCTGCAATCTGTGTGAGGCAGGAAGGTCAAAAGAGGCAAAAAAAAAATCTCTATTCTTTTGTTTTAACAGAAGATCGTGTGAAAATTTTGCAGAAAAACACCTTAAGCAAAAGTAAGACGCCTGGCTGGATTTGGATTCAATCCAGTATGGTGATATCTTGTATTAACTTGACAGATACAGTGGTCATGCTTAAAGTTTATTCTGTTTACAAAGGTTATTCTGGTGTGGGATATTTCCTGTATTCGAATGGGGAATGCAACTGGAATCTGTAACTTTTTACATGCGACCACTGTGCCATGTAACATCAACAGTTTTTTCTCTTGCATTTCAACTCTGTTTGAATTCAACAAACTTAGAGCTAGACTGTTGCAGCCCTTACTCTGCCATTCAGGGGAATGGTTGGGCATGCTCAGAGTGGGACTCTAGACACTTAGAGGTTTCAGGGGCTATTTTCCTGACAGCAAGTGAACGGGGAGGGGTTGGGCTGAGGAGCTGTGTAGGAGGAGCCATGACCAGGACTCACCAGCACAGGGAGGAGTGTAGATGATGAAATTTACTTTCTTCCCAGAGCAAGGTGGGAGCAGAGGAGGAGGAGTAACTCTGAGTCATAGTTCATCCTCTGGGTGATCTGAGGACACTAGAGCTATATGATAAGTCAGGCAGGCCATAAAGTTCCAATCTGCTCCACAGAAATTGAATCTGAGTGTCACATGTTGGCTGATTCACATGTAGGAAAAATATCCGAAGTCTAAACACAAGCCCAAATTCTTCCCTCAGTTACTCCCATGCAAATCCATTATATTCACTGAGGTTGCATGGGTGTCAGCAAGGGCAGAATCTGGCTCATGGAGTTCTAGTCCTGAAAGGTAAAATGGGGGCAGAGAGCTTAAAAATGGGGGCAGAATGGATCATGGTTTAACTCGAGCTCAGGCCTTCCCGAGCCCTAGGTTACCACAATTGCAATGTACATGAAAGGGAGGATGAGGCTTGAGCCCAGGCTCAAGTAAAGGCTTACTTTGCAGTGTAGACATACCCTTAGAGTGCAGGCTAAAAGGAGCTTGCTTCTTCAGATCAACTTTGGACAGAGCAATTTGTGGTGCCTCTGCGTAAAACGTCTACTATTTATTAAAGTTATAATTAATGAGCATAATGTTTCCTTCTGCATTGTACCAGAGGGTAGAAGTATGGTGTCCATTATTATTGTTGGAGCTGGGTCAATAGCAGATTTTTCAGTTTGTTAGCAACCTTGAAGAGTGGAAAAATAATTTGTTTCAAGTTGGACCAATAAATTTGTGTAACAAAAAAAAATTCATTGAATCAAAAAACTGAACAAACATTTTGTTTACCTTGAGTATCTTTAAATGTTTTTGTATCTTTTAAAATAAAATTAAAGGACATTCCTTAGTGAAAAGTTGTTTCAAACTGAAAAAAAAAACCATCTAAAATATGTCAAAACAAAAGCTTTTGATTTTTTTTTTCCAGAATTCCCCCCCCCCCCCCCCCCACCCCACAACTTAGTGAAATCTACATGAATTCTCAAAATGTTCACTGTTGCAGAATCTGGATTTTTCACTGAAAAATTATTACTTGTTTCACTGTAGCACCTAGAAAGCCCCATCCTGGGCCAGGACCCCATTTTGCTAGCTACTGTACAAACAGAGAACAAAAAGCCACCTTAGGCTTTGAGCCTAGAACGAACCTTTCACTCTTGAGGATTACTTTACAAAAGGGGTAACAATTGAGGTCCTTTTTCCAAATGGTAGGACAGCCGCATGCCACATTTCCAAAAATACACATCCACTGGTGACATGCAGTTCTCCCTCTTATTCACATATCAGCTTGTATAACAGGTTCACAGGCCTCACTTATGCTTCCATTTGCAATAATTTTTCCTGACCAATAAGCCACGCACAGTTGATGTGCAGCCTGTTGATAATGAGAGATCATGGGGCATGGAGCCAAATGCCTTTATATGATGTATTTACCTTTCTCAGAATCAGGGTGATGAAGCATTCTCTGAAACGCTTAGGAGACACTAATGCTGTTAGATTAGGAGCCACACTCCTAAGTAGGGTTTTTAATCTCTCACAGGTCATTTTGAATATTCAATCATCAAGTGACTGGAGAAAAAAAAGAGAGAGAGAGGAGTCCTTGTACATTTTATTCGACTACTAATAATATAGAGGGATCAGTTGTGATAGCTGAACCTATTGGTGGCCACCAGAGGGGACAAATTCAAACAAGGAGATATAAGTGACATTTGAAGGAGGGTTTTGGTATAAAGTATTCATAGTGTAGTCCCTATTGATCAAAATATGAGCTTAAATATTTTGTTGATTAGGCATAGAATAAGACATAGGCTTACAGTTAATTGTATGCTTAAATGCTTTGCTGAATCAGTCTTAATCAAGTTGAAAATAGCAAAGTTCCAGGTACAAATAAAAGTAGGTTAAACTTTTTAAAATGAACAACACTGCTGAAAAAGACAAACAGTTTATGTTAACAAATTAAAATGAGCTACAGATGACAGATATGGTGGAGTTGGCTCAGAGGACTATAAACTTACACACAACTAAAGATATAAATTTTAAAGCTAATGAGAATGAATGATAAGTTAAATGTTAGTGGGGAAAAGCAACTCTAAATAATTACAAGGAACAAAATACTGCAGCATGACTGTACAAAGAAACGGAAGAAACTGTAAAAGCTAATTCTAACAGCAAAAGGAAAATGAAGACCAAGTAGCTAAGGACATTAAGATAAATGACAACTAATTCTATAAACATATTGGAGGACTTAAATAAAAGAAAAACACTGGGTCTATTTTTAGGACAGCAAGTAAGGAATTATTTATTACTGCAGAAGAAATGGTGAAAATATGACAGTCCCTTAACATCATCTTTATTTGATAAGGAGAATATTAACAATTCCCTCATAGATGATCTGTTCGTGGATACTAATAAGGGCAAGCAGAAAAGAATGAGATCATTGAAACAGTAGAAAGCAAATGTTTGAAAAAATAATAGTGTTTGGTATTACCAGTAATAGGGTGATAAACGTAATAAAACCTGGTTCAATAACAGACCTCAAATTCAGGGTTTAAATAAGAATTAAAAAGATTCTCTGGCTGCAATCAGCTCAAACACAGATGATTTAGGGAAAACCTCAATTAAATCCTCAGTAAAGAGCAAGATCTTAAAAGGACCTTTAATTGGCTTCAATTTTTTACCACAAAATCCTCCACTCAATAGGGGCAATGTTAATCTCTCACTCTGGCCACAGAATGTGCCTCCCATAATATTTCAATATTAATTAAAAATAATATTTAAAAAATCATAACCTCTTTTTTATGTTTTGTAAATTTGTATGCACCTTTATTTAATACTAAAATAGCTATAAGTATGTTATAGCCAAAATGTTCAAAAATATAAAAAACAATATATATTGTTTAGCTACATATGTTACAAAATGCTGAAGTAAACAAAAAAGAAATCTTTTGAAGAAAACTATCTTTATCTCCCAAGAATAAACACATGTCATAAAAATTAAAACAAAATAAAATATGGTTTTAATGAGTTTATATAAACACTCTGAGGACAAACTTATTTTCCTTTATGCTATGTTAAAGTATTGTTAATAAAATTTATAAAATAATTAACAAAAGTTTAATTGCTGTAACCAACACATTAACTCTAAAAAAAACTTACATAAAAAGTTGGTAACTAATTCTCTTGCCAAAACAAAGTGCTCCAGTGGAGATGTGGTAAACGCTTTCGCATACCACTCAGTCTCCGCTATCAGAACCCCTGTTTAAGCAATTAGCATTATCGATACAGGACTGTATAATGTAAACTGAGCAATCTCTATAGTTGATGGTCATACAATCCATGACATGTATACAGAATACGGCTTGGTAACCTTAGTAGTAAGGGATTTTCCAACTCGTGAACCCTGTCCACACCCACTACACTAGAGAAGATTGGGACTGTCCCTGCTCCTTAAAGATGCCCTGACATAAAGCCTGAGCCAACAAGTGGTTTAATTGCCATCTCAATACTTGGGACAATAATGTACAATTTATGCATATACCTGTTGTCTTAAATCTTTCTTACTGAAATATGGCTAAATTTTGGCTACATGACAAAGTAAATGTATCATTGTGTATGTAACCCTTCTGCCCATCTAAGTTGGCAGTAACAAGGGCCGGGTTATGTATCTAGGGGTTCTGTTTCAATAACGCAATGCAAAACCGGCTCGAGCCCCCACCCAGTGCCCTGGGACAATTACATACCACCCCCTGGGTGCCTCTAAGAGGCAATACTTCCCCTCTCGCAAGCACAGAGTCTGAGTATGACAGAAAATGTTTAATAACATGAGGTAAACGACATCAGCATTAAATTGGAAAAACACCACAAACAGGATTCATAACACAAACCATGAGCAAAAAACCCACCCCAGCAAATTGGGCTGTGTCCTTTCCCTTTGGTTCTTGAATCCAGCAACCCAAAGTCCAACACCCCCAAAGTCTCTTGGGTCCAGCAACCACCCAAAGTCCCAAAAGTCCAACAGACCCCAAAGTCTCTGTCCCTGGTCAGTGCAGCCCCTGAGTAAAAGGGGGGGGGGGCACGCAGGGTGTTAAGGGGCACCTTACGTGATCCGAGGCCAGCCGGCCGTCTCTCCGTGGGGTTCTGCCACAGCCTTCACCACGAGCCAGTCCACTTCCTGCCATCCCACAAACTGCTCCGCTCTACAAGCTGCTCCGCTCCGCTCCCCGACCTGTGAGCCGCTCCAGCCATCCCTGCAAACAGCTCTACTCGCAATTCCTTGGGCCGCTCCAACCAGCCCCGCGCCCCTCCTCCAATCGTCCCCACAAATTGCTCCGCCAGCTGCTTAGCAATATAGCTTCAGGCTCCCCCACTAGTTAACACAGCACTCAGTAATCTCAGCTCTTAATAACTTTAGCTCTTTTGTGATTTCAGGTCTTAGCAATTTCAGCTCATAGTAGGGGAGCCCCACTGCTAGTGCACCATTGGCCAAAGTGAATTTAGCTCAGCAGCCTGTAACTAGACTCCTAATGGAATCAAAGTTAGCTCTGACATTCAACAGTGGAGAGAGGAGGTAGTGCAATTGGTGTGTCAAGCCCTCGGGGGGGACATACCATCAGGTACAAATACCTGTCCCCATTCTCTCTCCCTTTACTGGGTTTTGTAACCCATGCCCCTTGTCAAGCAAGTGCTACTTAGGTAATGGTGAAGGACTCAGTCAGTCCTTCTGTCATACAACAGTTCCACTGGCCTTGATTCACAGAATCAGGGTAACAAAACTTTATTCTTCCTGCCCCAATAACAGAGAAAATTGGGGATCCCACACCAGCCAAAGTAACCACTTTGAGTTGCTGTTGTTTCATGCCAGGCGAGTGGGTGTGCCTATGCAAACAAGATCAGCCCCTGGAGTTCTTTTCCACACTCGCCATAATTCACCACCAGATGTCAGGGTAGCGCTCATCCTGACTCTGCTTACATGTATATTTTTCTGATAACAGATGTAGTAGCATCCTATTAGGAATGAGCTAGAGATCCAATAGCAGGGCAAGAAATGATATCAAAATCAGGAATTTTTAGAAGTAGGAAATTGAAAAGTTAGATGGGATTGTTGGCTGTATTTCAGGGTTTGTTTGGTTCAGAAATGTCTATGTGGAACATGGCTGATGTGAAACATACCTGTACAAAAAGACATTTTGGTTGTTTTGAACATGAGCAGGCAAATAAGGTCTTACAGCCCATAACAACAGGAATGGAAGAGTTACCTACAGGAGAAAAGTACACTATTTGTGATACACACATTATTGCTGCACTGTTGAAACTTACTTAAGTTTCCAGTTATGTATTGCAGATAATGAAAAAGCAAAACCTCACCACGTGGGAAAAGAAATTATTTGCTCTGACTATGGGAGCTACATATTAACCACTATAACCAGCACTGTGAGACGTATTGAATAAGGGGAAATCCTAGATATGATTAAGGATAAACAACTGCGTAAATGGTATTGTCCACAGTGCACCTACAATTTTTATAAAGAAAGAAATCAGTGTATAAAATCCTGTAAGAAAATGTTTTTTAGCACCACTAAGAATTTGGGATCAGTGACACCACAGCCAAATAAAGGCTCCACTGCATCATGTATAGCTTTAGGATCCCTCTATGCATCCTTTACCGCATCTTTGTTCATACTGGACTCTGACACTACGGAGTTTGAAAAACAGGCAACTGTCCATTCGACAGGCTACCTGAAAAACTACATCTACCAGCAACGCTTGGACCTACCACAGTTATTGGTCTATCATAACAATACAGTCATGGAAGGTTTCCACACATGGCTTGCTGCTCCACTAAGGGATTTGACATAGACACACCAGTGTGTGGCTGTGCCTGCCTAAACCAGCTCAATGAGATAAATGAGTTAGCTGCGGCTGTCCCACGTCTAGTGAGATGAACCAAGTTGCGGTGACCAGTGGAAAGGGCAACCTATAACAAACAGACATAACTGCATGATTACTAACTGAGAAGAATATATCTATGGGAGCCATACAAATGATGTCACCAGTGCAAATTTTTGTTTTATACCACAGGCATATACTGTTATGGGACAAACAGTTGTGACTCTTATTCCAGTAGTTAATAATGTGTCTATAGTTAATAGTGAACCAGACCAATAGAACAAACTATTTTTAATGTACAAATCAAACCCTTGACTTTAAATCTAAAAACCTATTAAATAAAAAAATTACCTATGTCAGACAAATTGGCAATAGTATGAAAAAGGGGAAAAAATCTAAATACATAGATAATTGGGACTTTGACATATTAATTTCACACACCTTGATAAAGGTAATCTTCAAGGCAGGGGGTCAGCAACCTTTCAGAAGTGGTGTGCCGAATCTTCATTTATTCACTCTAATTTAAGGTTTCGCGTACCAGCAATACATGTTAACGTTTTAAGAAGGTCTCTTTCTATAAGTCTATAATATATAACTAAACTATTGTTGAATGTAAAGAAAATAAGGTTTTTAAAATGTTTAAGAAGCTTCATTTAAAATTAAATTAAAATGCAGAGCCCCCCGGGTGGCCAGGTCCCGGGCAGTATGTGTGCCACTGAAAATGAGCTTGCGTGCCGCCTTTGGAATGCGTGCCATAGGTTGCCTACCCCTACTTTAGTTGTGTTACAAGTAGTTAAAACTGTGTTAATATTGTTTTGCACTTAAAATATGTAGTTAAAAAGCAAAAGTTTTAAACAAATGCTTTATTTGTTGATCCTTATGTAAATTTTTAAAAAATTAGTGTTATTGAATATCTTACTTATAGCTTCTTTGCTTGTAATTGGATGAGTGCCCTGTCACGGCCTATTAACTTGTTTGTGAGTAAGGTTATGCTTTGCAACCAGGCTAAGAAGTGGAAAAATACCAGCTTGCTGAAAGTAGGGGAAAGATGCAGTAACTGTTAACACAGTATACTGCTGTTTTGACTTAATAAGCAGTGTTTTAACTGCAATAAACAGAAATATATACAAATATAATATACTAATGGTAAGGGCATGTGTAAGTGGCAAGGGTCCAAATAATGTACTTGGAACATTATGAAATGTATCAGAAAAATATGTATTTTTATCAATAATATAAAAGAGGAACTAATGAAATTGTAAACAACCTGACTATAAATTATAAGCAATTATCAGAACTAGAAAAAAAGCACAAGCTACCCATCACTAGTTATAAGATTGGTTCTCACAGACAGTGTTAACTATACTCTTTGTTATGTGCTGTCTAATTAACTAAATTATCTAAATAAATCCAATTACTTTAACTTATCTGAGGTCTCTTAAATTATTAAATACATTCACACCTAACTAAAACCCTTGCTGGTAAAAAACTGGTAACAGATCCTGCTGAAATATGAGGTGTCTGGAAAATTATGAACATATTTAAGAAGAGAGATTCTAGGAAAGATTTAAAATTACTGATTTGTATTAAGAAAAGTCTTTGGGGTGAAATTTAAGGATGGTTTCAGGGTATATTTGGAAAATACTTTAATGGATGTGGAGTGGCATGGATTTGGAAGATGGGAAGGTAAAACATATTAATAGGAAATTTCAATTACTTTGTTGTGGCTCTTACACTTAGCTCTGCCCAACCACTTAAAAAGCAAAGTGACAATGTAAATATATATAAAAAAGGCCCTGACTCTCCTCTCTCACATTGATTTTACAAGAATCAGAGGGGTAGCTGTTAGTCTGTATCCACAAAAACAATGAGGAGCCCGGTGGCACCTTAAAGACTAACCGATTTATTTGGGCATAAGCTTTCGTGGGTAAAAAACCCACTTCTTCAGATGCATGGAGTGAAAATTACAGATACAGGCATAAATATATACTGGCTCATGAAGAGAAGGGAGTTCCCTTACAAGTGGAGAACCAGTGTTGACAAGGCCAGTTCAATCAGGGTGGAGGTGGTCCACTCCCAATAACTGAGGAGGAGGTGTCAATACCAAGAGAGGGAAAATTGCTTTTGTTGTGTAGTGTAGTGCTTGGTGCTTTAAGGTGCCACTGGACCCCTCATTGATTTTACATGAATTTGACTCCTGATTTGCATCAGCATAAGTGAGAGGGGAATCAGGCCCAAATTGTCTTTCCCTTCAAATAAACATACCGGTAATTATCTATAAAATCAAAGGTACTCTAGTTTTTCTCATGTTGATTCTCATGTATAGTTTGAGATTTTCCAATTTGTACCACTCCCGACACTACATAGTTTCATGTTTCTTATTTGTTTGTAAATATGTGACAAGATGATGCACCAAGTATATAATTTCTTAGAACAAACTGTGCCCTAGTTTGGCATGAATTTCTATCACGCCAATACAACTATTTAAACTAATCCAAGATGTCTCATAAAGGTAGGAAGAGGGAAGAATCATCTTTAACTGATGGGTACAGTTGTTTATATTACAAGGCATCAAGATAAATATTTTCCATGGAGTTGGGATATTTTCCTATTCCTCTGATGGAACATCAGGATGACTTGGCAAGAACATAATACAAATGCTTCCATTGACTATTTATCCCTTTCAATGCACTGTTAGCCAAGAGAAATTCATTTTGGAAACACCAGGTAAAGTTGCGTTAATTTTAATCATCTGAATCCTTCCCATGCCACGAATGTGCATGAACAAGGATCCTCCATCCCTGTCTATGCTGGGCCACTCTTTTCATAGTCTCTATGTTAAGTCCCTAAGTTTCCCCTCTCTAAGTATTGTTTGATGGAAAAAAATTTCAGACATCCCCTTCTGCAAAAATAAACAGCTAGCTAGGAAAAGAAGGAAATACTTTCTCTTTAAATATTAAGAAATGAGGCAAATATTTTCAACTGGTAGCAAAATTAGGCCCTGCTTCAGGAATGCATCGCTATTCAGGAGCGGCCTTAATTACATGCCTATGTCTCATTGACAGGAGACGAAAACATGCATAAAGTTAAGCATATGCATAAGCGCTCTCCTGAAGAGGGGCTTAAACAATTGTATCTCTAAAGTGTTCTTCCTTTATCTAATGATCATTGACCCTGAAAGATAATATTAGCATGGTAAAGAGAAAAACAGTTACATTTAAAAGTAAATGAACCATTTTGTGTTTCACTCACTGATTAAGTTACAGCAAACAGGATGCTGTGAAAAATCACCACCAACTAATACTGAGATTCAAAACCCACAAATCAAAGTGTATGAGCTAGGATCTGGAGAGACGTGTTTATTCACAATAAAGCACTTGTGACTTGAGTCATATATACAACTGAAGTCCAATTAAAGAAAAAAATGGCACGCACTTAAGAAAAACTTGATGTATGATGTGTGCTAGATAACATTAAACACCCCCCTGTAGTGTATTGTTTAAGTGTGTTAGGACAGAATATTCCATTAAATATTTATTAGTAAATTCAATCATGACAAATTAATTTCCCCCTCATTCATGGTATAATAGTGTAGCAATCAAGCTCCTTTTGTTTCTCAATAATCGTTGCATCAGCAATGGCTAATTATGTATAGAGCTGCTGAAAAATTATAAGTGAAAAAAGAGACACCTCCTTTGGTAACTAGTTCCCCTTCATTTCTTCTGAGCAATTTAAAATACCCACATGCATTAACAAGACAGAACATTCTGGAGAAAGGATTTTCTTTGACAGTATTTATTGTACTTGTTTGTTTTATTTTGTGGGTGGAAGTGGATTTATTAATTTTCCAGTGGAAGAAATCAGGAACATTTAGAGAGTTATTTAATTATGTTTGTTCTTCTTCAAAAGTGAGATTAACTATGAAGATTACGAGAAGAACTTTCAAAGCTTCTCTAATTTTCTGCTACTGGAAAAAAAATCTTTCCTACAAATTCAGGAAACCCTGGGTTCATTTTGACCACTCTATTTATAACCACATTTCAGACTTTTGGGTCATTCCAAGCTAATATAAATGAGATTAATAAGAAAATGAAAAATGACAATCTAGCACAGTTTCCAATCCTGAGCCAGCAAAAAGCCAAGTGTTAGTCCTGCTCCATATGCAGCCCACTGGTCTCTCCATATTTTTGACTATGAACCCTGGTACCATTCTCAGACTAATGTTGCAACTACTTGTAAATGGAAAAAAAAAAAAAAAAAACTTGCTTAGGGTCAAGTGTCACTGGTAATTAGAAGGTACTTTTGAACATTCTGAATAAAGTATTTCTTTAAGAACTTCTGAAAATGGCATTTTTACTGTCTGATAGTATGCTTGTTTTTCTGCTACTTTATCTTTATCCTCCCCTTGGTTTGTTTGTCCCTTTTGTGTCTTGTCATGACCTATATTTTAATTTCATGGCACATGATGGCCATGCAATGCCCCTCTGCCATGTACATTGGCCAAACCGGACAGTCTCTACGCAAAAGAATAAATGGACACAAATCATACATCAAGAATTGTAACATTCAAAAACCAGTAGGAGAGCACTTCAGTCTCCCTGGACACTCAATAACAGACTTAAAAGTGGCAATTCTTCAACAAAAAAAACCTTCAAAAACTGGACACCATCAAATGAAGCCTGAATAAAGACTGGGAGTGGATGGGTCACTACAAAAACTAATTTCCCCCTGCTGTTACTCACACCTTCTTGTCAATTGTTGGAAATGGGTGACATCCACCTTGATTGCATTGGCCTCATTAGCACTACAAAAGTAATCAACTGTTGAGAATAGGCCACTTCCAACTTAATTGAATTGGTCTTGTTAACACTGACCCCACACTTGATAAGTATCAGGGGGTAGCCGTGTGTTCAGGTATGCATCCGAAGAAGTGAGGTTTTTACTCACGAAAGCTTATGCCCAAATAAATCTGTTAGTCTTTAAGGTGCCACCAGACTCTTTGTTGTTTTTACACTTGATAAGGCAACTCCTATCTTTTCATATATATACTGCTTACTGTATTTTTCACTCCATGCATCTGATGAAGTGGGTCTTAGCCCATAAAAGCTTATGCCTAAATAAATTTGTTAGTCTCTAAGGCCTGGTGTACACTCGGGGGTGAGGGGGTTGTCAATGTAAGATACACAACTTCAGTTACGGGAATACCATAGCTGAAGTCGACATATCTTATTCCGAATTACCTCCTGTCCTCACAGCACGGGATTGATGGTCGCAGCTCCCCCTTCGACTCCGCTACCGCCGCTCGCTCCGGTGGAGTTCCGGAATCGATGGGGAGTGCATTCGGGGATCGATATATCGCGTCTTAACGAGACGCGATATATCGATTCCAGATAAATAGATCGCTACCCACCGATATGGCAGGTAGTCTGGATGTACCCTAAGGTGCCACAAGGACTCCTCATTGTTTTTGCTGATACAGACTAACATGGCTACCACTCTGAAACAGGATATTTGCAACTGAAGTGGTAGAGACCTATATCTTACTACTATACCACAGTGCACCTTATACTTAGTTAGGCCAGCTATATAATGGGGTAACAATGCTTTGTAAAGTGCTTTGAGACCTAGAGAAGATAAAAGCACAATGTAAACACAAAGCATTAACACTTTTTGATAGTGCATCTAAAACACTGTGGACCAGAGTGAGAGAATGGGAATGACTCTGTAGTCCAATTAGTTAGGTCACCAGGGAGTGAGACACCAGTCCAGGGGGAATTCAACCTGGCTTTCCCCCACTCCAGATAAGGACTGTAACAACTGACATAAAAATTATAAGGTGAGTGGCCCTTTTGCCTGAAGCAAGTCAGGCACCTCACTCATTCCCTCAAAAAGTGACTTAGGCAGCTAAGCTGCCTGACTCCAGCCAGCAGGTTCCATTTGTGAATCTGTAGACAGGCATAGGCACCTTCCTGCAGCCTAGTTTTAAATGCATATGTGAGAGGGGGTGAGGCTTTATCTTGTTGAGACTCCAAGACAGTCCTGGAGGGTTGGTGACCCCACAGAACTCATTGCTCCATTTTTAATTTGGAATTTGACCCACCCATGGTTACGCCCACTGATTTAAGAGAAAAATTAGAAGTAGGCACAGCCAGAATGAACCACATTCTGGTTCAAATCTGTGATGCCAGTCAACATACTGCACAGGGAATTTCCACAAGACACCTCACCTTCCAAGGACAGCTTATGTCACAAGGGCTGCAACTTCATTTTAACAAACAACAAGAACGTAAAAAAATGAGGGAGGGAAATGAACAGTCTTTGCAGCAGAGGGTAGCTGTAGCCCCTCAGCCCAAGAGTGAGCTGCCTTTTTTCCTGATTGGCAGTCAAAGAGGCTAGCCAACCAGCCAGCCGTACCATCCAGCCCACTCCCACCTCCACATCCAGCTTGAACTGAGCCACATTCTCATCCCTCAGAGAGGGTCAGAGCCATGGCTGGGACAGACTCCAGGCAGTCTCTGCAAGTGAATCTTTTGGTCCAAGCTAAAACATGAATCATGCAATTCTGGGAGATACAGACATATCTGCCTACTTATCACCCCAGCCTAAACAACAGAATCAATGTACCCACCAGCAAAAACTACATCCACCCCTAAGTTGAGAAACAATATAGTGGAATATATAAAAACCTCAGTGCAGTTCTGGATTCATCTGAACAGAAAAGATAACTCAGTGGTTATTCAATATCACAACAACATGCATTCTAAAATTAAACTGAGGGAACTGGGATTGTTTAGTCTCCAGAAGAGAAGAATGAGGGGGGATTTGATAGCAGCCTTCAACTACTATTGGAAGGGGGGTTCCAAAGAGGATGGAGCTCGGCTGTTCTCAGTGGTGGCAGATGACAGAACAAGGAGCAATGGTCTCAAGTTGCAGTGGGGGAGGTCCAGGTTGGATATCAGGAAAAACTATTTCACTAGGAGAGTGGTGAAACACTGGAATGCGTTACCTAGGGAGGTGGTGGAGTCTCCTTCCTTGGAGGTTTTTAAGGCCCGGCTTGACAAAGCCCTGGCTGGGATGATTTAGCTGGGAATTGGTCCTGCTTTGAGCAGGGGGTTGGACTAGATGACCTCTTGAGGTCCCTTCCAACTCTGATATTCTATGATTCTATGATTCTATGATTACTGTGGAAAATTACAGCAAAATGGAGTCTGGAGTCACATGGGCAAGTTCCTGCATACTTTGCTGAGTTACAAGGTGTATCTGCCTTCTCTCAATGGGTTAATTGTATAGCTGATGGTCCTTAATGGGCCATCAAGCAGGCTAGGCAGAGCTATCACGAACTTGTCTGGGATGTCACCCAGAAGTATAGCATAAGTTTAAAATACAGACAGTATAGAGCCAATATTCATAACTTCAACTACAAAATTGATACACACATATAGACCGCATAATCATACCCAGCAAACCATAACCTTGTCTTAGACACCTCATTTGACCCCTTTTATACAAGATTTGGTGCCACTACAGGACTTTGGTTGCAACCATGTTCTATATGGTCCCAGTTCAAATCAATAACGTGACAATGACATTGTCCAAGACTCCTAAATTCCTAGATGTTTTGCTGCTTTCAGTGATTTAGTACAATCTCATATGGTGACATTTTCCACTGAGAATAATTTAGTCTACTTTGAAGTGTTTAAAGACATAAAACATGACTGATGTAAAACAAATGTACACAGTATTTTAAATGTGTTAAGGCTTAAAACCAGAAAGTTAATTAGTAAAATTGAAACAAACAAATAAACCTTGAATAAGATTAGGATAGTTGAGTTTTCTGGCAAATAGAATAGTGAAATAATTAACTAATTGATTTCATTCAATGTTGATGATACACCCTACCTAGAGCATTCCTCCAGCTTAGCTCTCAACACTACACACACATTCTAGTTCTCAGAATTCAGCTAAACTGCCTCCCACCTTATCCTCCCCATCCTCAACATATTTTCATGGGTGATGAGAGGGTGGTTGGATTTGTTGGGGAATTCCCAGGACAGGTTTCATTTCCCCTCCTGATCAATCACAGCTTAGTTTGGTGTCAGACTGTGCTAAAGGTCATGAATCTGACTCTGAAAAGCGCTCTCACTGGACAGGAGCTGTACCCACCCATCCACACTTAGACTGAGCTATAGAGAAGCAAGGGGCCATCCCAGCTCTCCTGCTGCTGCAGCAAGTTTTTCTCTCCATGCTAATTACACTCTTCAGTTGTCAGGGTTCAGAGGTCTTGAAACCTGGTGCCCAGGGTGCTTAGCAGCTAGTAAGTTCTAACCTAACAGCCAGCGACCTGTTACTAGTTGCTAGAATAGAAATTGAACCCCAACAGACAGAGGACTCCAGTCCTGGAATCTGACTGGCAGAATGCTGCGGGTGCTGACTGGTTCACAGCTAAACCCAGTACAGGAAAAGGAAGTTGTCCTTGCAACTGGGTTCTCCCTGCTATGGACAGCTTCCCCTGTGATATCTACTCCTACTGCCTGCTGCTGATCTCCTGATCCTGCCTGCCTCCTGACACCTCACTCTCGAATTGCCCTCTGGCCTATCTCAGACTCTGACCTTTGTCAACCCGGGCCTTAAAAACCTCCAAGGAAGGAGACTCCACCACCTCCCTAGGTAACGCATTCCAGTGTTTCACCACCCTCCTAGTGAAATAGTTTTTCCTGATATCCAACCTGGACCTCCCCCACTGCAACTTGAGACCATTGCTCCTTGTTCTGTCATCTGCCACCACTGAGAACAGCCGAGCTCCATCCTCTTTGGAACCCCCCTTCAGGTAGTTGAAGGCTGCTATCAAATCCCCCCTCATTCTTCTCTTCTGGAGACTAAACAATCCTAGTTCCCTCAGCCTCTCCTCATAAGTCATGTGCTCCAGACCCCTAATCATTTTTGTTGCCCTCCGCTGGACTCTTTCCAATTTTTCCACATCCTTCTTGTAGTGTGGGGCCCAAAACTGGACACAGTATTCCAGATGAGGCCTCACCAATGTCTAATAAAGGGGAACGATCACGTTCCTCGATCTGCTGGCAATGCCCCTACTTATACAGCCCAAAATGCCGTTAGCCTTCTTGGCAACAAGAGCACACTGTTGACTCATATCCAGCTTCTCGTCCACTGTGACCCCTAGGTCCTTTTCAGCAGAACTGTTACCTAGCCATTCGGTCCCTAGTCTGTAGCAGTGCATGGGATTCTTCCGTCCTAAGTGCAGGACTCTGCACTTGTCCTTGTTGAACCTCATCAGGTTTTTTTCTGCCCAATCCTCTAATTTGTCTAGGTCCCTCTGTATCCGATCCCTACCCTCTAGTGTATCTACCACGCCTCCTAGTTTAGTGTCATCTGCAAACTTGCTGAGAGTGCAGTCCACACCATCCTCCAGATCATTAATAAAGATATTAAACAAAACCGGCCCCAGGACCGACCCTTGGGGCACTCCACTTGAAACCGGCTGCCAACTAGACATGGAGCCATTAATCACTACCCGTTGAGCCCGACGATCTAGCCAGCTTTCTATCCACCTTACAGTCCATTCATCCAGCCCATACTTCTTTAACTTGGTGGCAAGAATACTGTGGGAGACAGTATCAAAAGCTTTGCTAAAGTCAAGAAATAACACATCCACTGCTTTCCCCTCATCCACAGAGCCAGTTATCTCATCATAGAAGGCAATTAGGTTAGTCAGGCACGACTTCCCCTTGGTGAATCCATGCTGACTGTTCCTGATCACTTTCCTCTCCTCTAAGTGTTTCATAATTGATTCCTTGAGGACCTGCTCCATGATTTTTCCAGAGACTGAGGTGAGGCTGACTGGCCTGTAGTTCCCCGGATCCTCCTTCTTCCCTTTTTTAAAGATGGGCACTACATTAGCCTTTTTCCAGTCATCTGGGACCTCCCCCGATTGCCATGAGTTTTCAAAAATAATGGCTAATGGCTCTGCAATCTCACCCGCCAACTCCTTTAGCACCCTCGGATGCAGCGCATCCGGCCCCATGGACTTGTGCACGTCCAGTTTTTCTAAATAGTCCCGAACCACTTCTTTCTCCACAGAGGGTTGGTCACCTTCTCCCCATGCTGTACTGCCCAGTGCAGCAACCTGGGAGCTGACCTTGTGCGTGAAGACAGAGGCAAAAAAATCATTGAGTACATTAGCTTTTTCCACATCCTCGGTCACTAGGTTGCCTCCCTCATTCAGTAAGGGGCCCACACTTTCCTTGATTTTCTTCTTGTTGCTAACATACCTGAAGAAACCCTTCTTGTTACTCTTAACATCTCTTGCTAACTGCAACTCCAAGTGTGATTTGGCCTTCCTGATTTCACTCCTGCACGCCTGAGCAATATTTTTATACTCCTCCCTGGTCATTTGTCCAATCTTCCACTTCTTATAAGCCTGTTTTTTGCGTTTAAGATCAGCAAGGATTTCACTGTTTAGCCAAGCAGGTCGCCTGCCATATTTACTATTCTTTCTACACATCGGGATGGTTTGTTCCTGCAACCTCAATAAGGATTCTTTAAAATACAGCCAGCTCTCCTGGACCCCTTTGCCCTTCATGTTATTCTCCCAGGGGATCCTGCCCATCTGTTCCCTGAGGGAGTCAAAGTCTGCTTTTCTGAAGTCCAGGGTCCGTATTCTGCTGCTCTCCTTTCTTCCTTGTGTCAGGATCCTGAACTCGACCATCTCATGGTCACTGCCTCCCAGGTTCCCATCCACTTTTGCTTCCCCTACTAGTTCTTCCCTGTTTGTGAGCAGCAGGTCAAGAAAAGCTTTGCCCCTAGTTGGTTCCTCCAGCACTTGCACCAGGAAATTGTCCCCTACACTTTCCAAAAATTTCCTGGATTGCCTGTGCACCGCTGTATTGCTCTCCCAGCAGATATCAGGGTGATTAAAGTCTCCCATGAGAACCAGGGCCTGCGATCTAGCAACTTCTGCTAGTTGCCAGAAGAAAGCCTCGTCAACCTCATCCCCCTGGTCTGGTGGTCTATAGCAGACTCCAACCACGACATCACCCTTGTTGCTCCCACTTCTCAACTTTATCCAGAGACTCTCAGGTTTTTCTGCAGTATCATACCGGAGCTCTGAGCAGTCATACTCCTCTCTTACATACAACGCAACTCCCCCACCTTTTTTGCCCTGCCTGTCCTTCCTGAACAGTTTATATCCATCCATGACAGTACTCCAGTCATGTGAGTTATCCCACCAAGTCTCTGTTATTCCAATCACATCATAGTTCCCTGACTGTGCCAGGACTTCCAGTTCTCCCTGCTTGTTTCCCAGGCTTCTTGCATTTGTGTATAGGCACTTAAGATAACTCAATGATCGTCCCTCTTTCTCAGCATGAGACAGGAGTCCTCCCCTCTTGCGCTCTCCTGCTTGTGCTTCCTCCCAGGATCCCATTTCCCCACTTACCTCAGGGCTTTGGTCTCCTTCCCCCGGTGAACCTAGTTTAAAGCCCTCCTCACTAGGTTAGCCAGCCTCCTGGCGAAGATGCTCTTCCCTCTCTTCGTTAGGTGGAGCCCGTCTCTGCCTAGCACTCCTTCTTCTTGGAACACCATCCCATGGTTGAAGAATCCAAAGCCTTCTCTCCGACACCACCTGCGTAGCCATTCGTTGACTTCCACGATTCGACGGTCTCTACCCAGGCCTTTTCCTTGCACAGGGAGGATGGACGAGAACACCACTTGCCCCTCAAACTCCTTTATCCTTCTTCCCAGAGCCACGTAGTCTGCAGTGATCCGCTCAAGGTCATTCTTGGCAGTATCATTGGTGCCCACGTGGAGAAGCAGGAAGGGGTAGCGATCCGAGGGCTTGATGAGTCTCGGCAGTCTCTCCGTCACATCGTGTATCCTAGCTCCTGGCAAGCAGCAGACCTCTTGGTTTTCCCGGTCAGGGCGGCAGATAGATGACTCAGTCCCCCTGAGGAGGGAGTCCCCGACCACCACCACCCTCCTCCTCCTCTTGGGAGTGGTGGTCGTGGAACCCCCATCCCTAGGACAGTGCATCTTTTGCCTTCCAATCGGTGGAGTCTCCTTCTGCTCCCTTCCCTCAGATGGGCCATCTAGTCCACTCTCCGCATTAGCACCTGTAGAGAGAACATGGAAACGATTGCTCACCTGTATCTCCATTGCTGGTGCATGGACTCTCCTCTTTCTTCTTCTGGAGGTCACATGCTGCCAAACCTCCTCACAATCCTTCTGTCCCTGCTGCGCCTGCTCTGTATCTTCAGAACATTGTGGCCGTAGAAGCATCTCCTGACGTCTGTCCAGGAAATCTTCATTTTCCCTTATGCAACGCAGAGTCGATACTTGTTTCTCCAGCCCTCGAACCTTCTCCTCCAATATGGAGACCAGCTTGCACTTTGTACAGACAAAGTCGCTTCTGTCCTGCGGAAGAAAGACAAACATGGCACAACCTGTGCAGGTTACAACAGCTGATCGCTCACCTTCCATATCACCGTCCTCTTAGGAGCTTTCTCAACTGTTGCAGGAACTACTCCGAGAAACCTGCAGATGAAAGCCTCAGTGCGCTCTCCCTGGGTGAACTCCCAGGCAAACTCCCGCTGTTAGCCTCTGCTGTTCGCCGCTCAGCTGGTTCGCTGCTGACTGCCCTTATATACCAGTCAGGCCCGCTCAAGGCCCACCTGGAACAAAGCACTCCCAATTCACACTTTTCAAACAAACAAGCAAGCAATCAAGCACACGGTCAAACTGAACAAAGAGGTGTTCTTACACCTGGAAAAGACTATAAAAGGCTGATGCCTCATCTCCATCTTGTCTTCAATCCTGCTTCATACCTCGGGAGGGACTTTGCTACAAGGAAGCGCTACACAAAGGACTGAATGACCCATCCCAGCTGTGGATGTATTGTACTCCAGAGAATTGATTTGAACCTGCAGTTTATTCTATCACTCCTACAAGGCTGAACCAAGAACTTTGCCATTACTGTATGTAATTGATTCCATTTAACCCAATTCTTGCTCTCATCTATATCTTTTTCCTTTTATGAATAAACCTTTAGATTTTAGATTCTGAAGGATTGGCAACAGCGTGATTTGTGGGTAAGATCTGATTTGTATATTGACCTGGGTCTGGGGCTTGGTCCTTTGGGATTGAGAGAACCTTTTTTCTTTTACTGGGGTATTGGTTTTCATAACCATTTATCCCCATAATGAGTGGCAATGGTGGTGATACTGGGAAACTGGAGTGTCTAAGGGAATTGCTTGTGTGACTTGTGGTTAGCCAGTGGGGTGAGTCCCAAATCCTCTTTGGCTGGTTTGGTTTGGCTTAGAGGTGGAAAAACCCCAGCCTTGGGCTGTAACTGCCCTGTTTTAAGCAATTTGTCCTGAATCGGCACTCTCAGTTGGGTCCCGCCAGAACCAGCATTGTTACAGTCATTTCTTATGAGGGTGTTCACTGCTCAGTTATTATTTCTGGCACCGTTTCTTGCTAAACATGAGTCCCATTCTCCGTTAAATGGGAATAACCATGTAAGGGACAGGAAACTCTGAGTTTCAGCTAACAAAGTTTCCTAGGAGTTTTCCATAGTGGAAGAAATTTACCCTGCCATGTAAGAAACTGGCATCTACACAGATGCCCAACACCACTGGTCCATGGAATATATGGTTCCTCCCAGAGCTGTGCTTCCAGTTACCTCCTACTACAACTGCCTTCAGCTCCCCTACACAATGCACCCAGCATGAGCAGGCGACCTGGCATAAGTTAATACAGACTCCTAGCAAACTTCTGCTCCCATTTATACCCATGCAATCCCCCTGAAGTCAACAGGCTTGAGTGGGTGTGCCTTGGAAACCCACAGCAAATTCTCCTCTCCCTATATATGTAGGTGTGGATGGGAGCAGTCGGTCCTATATTTGTCCAACTAAAAGAAACACCTTTAGGCAGACAGAGAATAATTTTCCCAGAGAACATTGCTCCATTCAAAAACTCTTCCTTGCTGCCTTGGAACTCACGAGTCCACATACTACATTTTAAATACCAACATATCTGACACATTCACCTAGGCATCATCTCCCTTGAAACAAGTAGCACTTGTTTCCATTTTGAAGGCTTCAGGAACTTGATCTTGCAGACTTCTGGTGAAGAAGCATTTCCATTAACACCACCAATTTAAAAAAAGGAGCTATCATCTTTAACATAAGAAAACTAAAATATAACTCTAATAAATGTCAGAGGGGTAGCCATGTTAGTCTGGATCTGTAAAAAGCGAAGTGGGCATTCACCCACGAAAGCTTATGCTCCAATACATCTGTTAGTCTATAAGGTGCCATAGGACTCTTTGTCTCTTTCTAATAAATATAAACCTAATTGGTATAAGAGATACAGAGGTCACCAAACTTACACCAAATGGCGAGGTTCCAGTGTATCAGTGTTAGTTATAAAGTTTGTTCCCTATCATGAGGTTGAACACGAGTATATTCACTGTACACCAAATACTTCATTAAAATAAACGTCAGTCATGTTTCCAGGAGTGATGAATAAATGAATAGAAAGAATGTTCAAGCCTTATATTAGAGGTGGGGCAAAACTAAAGAGTTTGCTTCTGGATTTCCCCAAATTGAAAGGGGTTCAAGCTGGGGTTTTCGTTAAGGCCGCCTTCTAGTAATAGGCAAAGATTTTCAAAAGCAACTTATGATTTTGGGTCCACCTTATGATATCTTAAAAGGTCCAGATTTTCAGAGCACCCGCCCTTTCAAAATCTGATCCCTTCAAGGTCACTTAAATTGAGCACCTAAACACTGAGGCACTCAAAATCATTAGTCAGTTTTGCAAATCTCAGCCATAATGCATGAAACTTCCACAGCAATGTCTTCTCTAGCTCTCCACCTTTAAATGACATTAGCCCGATATTTTCTCTATTTTTTAATTTCTGAATATGACTTTAGAAACAAAGTTACACAATGGGAGAAAAGTGAAATCTTAATGGGGAGGAGATTAAATGTCTTTTATTCTCTGCAAGGGTGAAGCCAAAGACATATAAACTCTGGGAGGTCAGTGCAGCAGTTCTGTTCACACTGACTCATTGAGCCTAAGGCAACACACTGGTTTGTTGTAGGCACTTTCCGCCCCTCTCAATTTTTGTTTTGTTTAGTTAACAGATGTGCATAGCTTGCAATCATGGTTTTATATTTATTGCTGTCTCTAATAGTCCTGGGAGAAGATGAATGATGGTGGTCAATCACTTCTTATACAAGTAAGCAAAAACTGGGTATGTGAGAAATCACATTTATTTTGCTGAAAAAACATGCATAGTAACTTTTCCCCCCAGAACCATGTCAGGCCTTTGAACTATGTACCTGTAATCTCATATGTTGGCACAGAAGGAAAATCAAAATAGGTATTTTTCTGAACATTGCTCTGCAGAAGGAGATGTTAAATCTTATTAGTGTTCAGACACTTAACACACAGAGAAGGGTTTCTGCAGAAATGAATCACTGTATGTTTTCCCTTCAAACAAAACTAAGCCCTGTCAGTATTTGTTAGTTGTCCTCATTGGGATATTGTGTATTTTTAGTCCTTTTCTTCTATAAGAGAGCATATATCTCCCAGGGATGTTTTTTGCGAGGGTATTTTGATGCTAGGAATCTGACTAACCTAATGGTCTTCTATCCTTCTGGTTATAAAACATCCACATTCTAGTTGTCTATTTTACAACCACCACAGCCACTATCCCTCACGTCTTAAAACCTTTGACTCTTGAAATGTATTTGTGAGGCTTCAAAGCAACAAAATAAATGCAAAGTGATGAAAATAACCCTGGAAGAGTTATTGCTTTCTGCTTTGACATACACGAAGGACATTAAATATTCCAAAAGCAAGACAAGTAAATGAATGAATCTCCTTATATCAGCATGACAGTCATCTGTAATGTAATAAAAAATATAGTGGTAATACAGCAATCGTTGGATAAATATTGTGTTAGAAAGATAAGGTTTTCTAGAAGTTGTTTTACTCTGCTGGTCTACATTTCACTGTATTGCACTTATATATTTTATGAATTCTTAATACATTATCCATTACTAACACATACTTCTTCAATGACACCTACAAACCCCAGTCCTTCCCAGCAGAAAGTGTTAACCAAATAGATAATAAATACTGTAATAGAAAGAAATGAAAATAATGGAAACAGCAAAACAAAAACTAAACATCACTGTTGTTTCGCTGCTTTGCTGTTTCCTCCATCTGCATGTTGTTTGCTTAAATTACAAGCTGTTCGAGGCAGATCTTGTCTCTGCTAACTGCTTAGCACACCTTTGATGTTATGTAAGTGATATTATAATAATGATTCAACAAGGCCATGCACAGTGGCAATTCCGGGTCACGATTTCAGTAATTTGACCTGGCTGCATTTCTGAAAGTGCATCTCTCTTCAACTAAGGCTGCCAGACTGTTCAGTAAAGTGGAAGTGTTGGTGAGGCTCTGAAATTCTTTTCTGGAGTGTGCACCATGAAATCTTGCTGCATTGGAGCAGCTTCTCTGCATGGATCCTTCCCCTGGAAAAGTTATGCTGTTAAATGCACAGTTCTGAATGAAGCATAGAATTGGGAGTGGGTAGAGAAGTGGGGGGGCAAAATAGGGGAAAAGATTTTTTCTCCTCTGAATTTAGTTTCAGTGGCTATCTCTACGCTACCGCAGGATCAATACTCCGGCAATCGATGCACTGAAGGTTGATTTAACAGGTCTAGTAAAGACACACTAAATCGACAGCAGAGCACTCTCCGGTTGACCCTGGTACTCCACCAGGAACGAGAGGAGTAAGGTAAGTCGATGGGAGAATGTCTCCCGTCAACCCAGCACAGTGTAGACACTGCAGTAAGTTGGCCTAAGCTACATCGTTATTCACGTAGCTGGACTGTAGCTGGAGTTGTGTGACTTAGGTCGACTTACTGCGGTAGTGTAAACATAGGCTCAGTTTTCTAACTGGGGCAGTGTCTCAGTGGAAGAGGTGATGCTATCATACTAGCATCTCTATCTGTGCATTGTTAATGCTACCATCAGCATGGTTATACCACATCATCTCTCATGATGGTTTGAAACAATTGCAGATATCCAAACGTGCACATTTATTTAACATTTCTAAAAACAACTACACTCTATAGAGCTAGGTCCAGGAAGGCACTTGGTGCTCTCAATTCTCACTTACAGTGAAAACCATGGGGCTCTGTGCCTCACAGGATCAGGTCATATGGGCCTGATTCTCCACAGCCTTGTACCACCGTGTGTTCTTATTTCATCTGTGCAAAGTGAGTGTCAAATGCCACCAAATCAAAATGGTAGCTGTTTCCTCACACATTTAGGTTTGTACAGGTGCAAAGGACAACACAAACTGCCAAGCAATAGAGAATCAGGTCCCATATGTATGAAATGCAACATCCACACTGAATATTAATGGTTTCTATAGTGAATATTAATGGTTTCTATAAGTTCCCCAACTAATTGTTAGAGCTGGTTTGGAATTTTTCAAGAAAACATTGTGGGGGAGGGGGAGGAGTTGATCAAAAATGCAGATTCGTCAAAACTTAAACTTTTCATGGGAAAGGTTTGGTTTAGATGAATTTTCAGTTTTGAAAAAATTGAAATTCTGAAGAGTTCCATTTCAACATTTTTAAAATGAAAAGTTCAGTTTTTTTCTGTCCAAAACAATTTGTTTTGAAATGTAATTCCTAGTAAATATAAAAAGAACAACAACAACAAAGAACCAAATCAAAATGAATCATAATTCTCAAAATGAAACATTTTGATTCATCTGATCCAATTTTGTTTTGGATTTTCAGTTCACAAAAATAATATTTCAATTTTTCATCCCAATTCAGTATGCAAAAAAAAAATATTAAATCTCCAAAATTTTCATGGCTGGAAAACCATTTCCTGCCCCCTCTACTAATCCTTTCCATGATATGATATTGGCTGCTGGAATTTACCTTGGATTTAAACCAGTCAAAATTAGACAAAACAAGTTTATCAGTTTTCTAATGTTGACCATCTCATTCTCCTTTTATGCTATCCCACCCTCTCCCTCTCTAGAGCAGAACCAATGCCCAAATATTAGTAGGCATATTCACTTTTTTTAAATCTACCTTTTTTTCAGAACCTGCTTTCTCACCTCACACAAGTCCCAAACGCAGATTAATAAATCTGCATTTATTTATCCCACCTATGTAAATGTGCTGCGTGCCTTCCATGTTCAAACAAAGGTAATCCATCCTCTATAATTATCAGAATGAGAAACATTAAATGCAGAGGTCGTATGCCCCACCCAGGACAGATCCTTTCTGATTTAGAACAACTGGTAGAAATTTAGCTTGATGGCTGATAATACATTTTCAAGATAACACTTAACAGGAGCATGACAGCAGCTGTGAAATCTAGGAGTTTCTCCCCTCTCCTCTATGACACCTTGATAAGGCAATTACAGCATAATTACCTTAACAAGTGGCATTACAGGAAATTATTGTCATTCTCCTGTTAAAATAACACATAATCATCAGCAAGTGTATTCTAGAATCCCCAATCAGCATTTCATTAACCATAGCTAGATCAGAAAGGAGAGTGCAATGGGTGGGCTATAACTGACAAGGGACTGGAAAAGGAAGGAGTGAAAAAAATGAAAACACCTAAAAGAGGGCTGTTTTGGAAATTGTCAGGCATACAACCAGGTTAACCCCCAATGATGAAAACATGCAGGTAAATGCAAAGCTTGTCTGAACTTTAGTGGCATTCCTTGCAAGCCTGGTCTCTATTTTTGATGCCTATGAATATTGCTTATTGCTGTATAGTTTCTCCCAGTGCATCTTCAAAAAAAGAACAGGAGTACTTGTGGCACCTTAGAGACTAACAAATTTATCAGAGCATAAGCTTTCGTGGACTACAGCCCACTTCTTCGGATGCATATAGAGTGAAACAATTAGAGACAATTAGTGAAACTCTATATGCATCCGAAGAAGTGGGCTGTAGTCCACAAAAGCTTATGCTCTAATAAATTTGTTAGTCTCTAAGGTGCCACAAGTACTTCTGTTCTTTTTGCGGATACAGACTAACATGGCTGCTACTCTGAAACCAGTGCATCTTGTCTCTTCTGGGGCAGCCAGCTAGTTACAAATTAAAAAGTTATGCCCTATAAAATGACAACACTACCAATCACATGTCACCTGTTCTATAGCAGCCACTTCTCAATACTCACCTCACCTGGCTTTTCAAGTGCAGTTATAAGGATGGGATACTTGTCTTTACAATAAATAATTTTTAAAAAGTTTCCCCATCCCGTCAAGGCCTAATTTGTATCTCATATTAGGCTGATGGATGACACCCCTCGATATTATAGAATTGACTCTAAATAATTAGAGGAAATTTTTTCCCCATATTGATTGTCAACTAATTATTCAGAATAGCAAAAATGTATACTTCTGGACTGCCAGTCTTCAAGATCTAGTTTTAAAAAAAACAATCAATGTTATGATCAGTGTAATGACTAAATGTATGGACTATTTTTTCTGTATTACTTCAGCCAGAGCGTTCTGACTCTGAACGTAAATATATAATTCATAATTAATTTTCCCAGATTTACTATAACTGAAAGGAACAAACTGATAGAGGCCAGAACACAGAATTACAAGACAACTGCACATTATAGGTGATCCAGATCCCAGCAGCACGAGTTTATGTAGATATTTAAATCACCATAGTGTCCAAGTCCTTTGTATGTATTAATGGATTCAGTCAAACAACACCGCTGTCTCTCATTTTGCAGATGGGAAACTGAGGCCCAAAGATATTCAGAGACAGATTTTCAAAGGGATTTAGGGGTTACGTGGCTGAGATGAGCAACACCTAACTTGTAGCTGGCTCACTGCCTACAGGAAATTTAGGTGGCTGTGCACCTAGGCTCCTTAGAGAGTGCAAGGGGATAGTTAAACTCCTAAGGGATTTTAAGAAGTCAGTCAGCTGAGCAAAGAGCTGCCTAAGCTAGCCTGGATTGAAATGCCAAGTTGAGAGGTTGAGGTGCCTAAGGCTGTGTCTACACTACAAAGTTTTGTTGGCAAAAGTTATGCCACTTTAATTAAAGTGCTTTAATTAAAATTGCTGTTGCATGTCCACAGAAGCTCTTTGTGTCAGCAGAGTGCATGCACACTAGCAGCTCTTGCATCGACACAGAGCAGTGCACTGTGGGTAGCTATCCCACTATGCAACTGGCCACAGGGTGCTTTGGGAAGGGTTTGCAATGCCTCATGGGGCAGGTACAGCGTCACATGATGCAGGTTTCTCAATCACATAGTTCCATGGACATCCTACTAGATTGCCAGCCTCTTTTTAACTGAAGTGTTTGGGGGGAGGGAGAGGAGAGTGGTGTGTCTGGGGCGGGGGAGACAGCAGGCTGACCGACCTATCCTGACGCAGGGGCAGGGGGATACAGCCCCATGTCAGTCCCCGGCTCTGCTCCGCACAGCAGTCTCTCCCGAAGCAGCCGGCTCTACCTGCCAGCCTATGGTTCTGTGATTCCCTCCGAGTTCTCCCACAGCCTCCTCAGAGCGGCATCCTGAGCAGCTGTGAGCTCTCCCTGCTGAGGAATGTCAAAGCAGCATGGCAGTCTGTTTGCTCCCCCATTTCCCCCCCCACACACCCCCAAAGCAGCAGTCTGCTTACTGCTGTGTTCCTAGTGCAGGGCAGAACAGGAGCATTCCTATGATTTGCCTTTGTTCCCCAAACCAAGCAGCGAGCTCAGCTGTTAGATACTTCCTGGAGCTTTGAAAGGGGAGGAGGCCGGGGCGCATGCCTGCAGGGCAGCAGAGATCAAAACACTGAGCAGAGTGATCAGGCCAGGTATTGTGGGATACTGGCGTCAGCCAGTTCTGTTGACAAAACAAACAGCAGTGTCCACACTGACACTTTGTCACTTTAACTTTGCCACAAAAGGTTTTATGCCCCTCGTTGAGGTGGTTTTATTTTGTCTCAAAGCGGCAGAGTTTTGCCGCCAAAAGTAGCTTTGTAGTGTGTACACCTCCCCTGTTTTGTCAGCAAAAGGCAGTTTTGCCGTCAAAACTTTGTAGTGTAGACAAGGCCTAATAAGTGGCTGATGGTCCAGAGATAGTCACCCCTGGATGTTCGGGATCCTCAGCCGCAAACCCTCTCCTGGAAAGGCCTCGAAGCCAGGTCAGCTGCTCAGGTAGCCCATGCCCTAACAGCTTAAACTCTCCCTCATGCTCACCCTACATTTCCCTGTGCCCCCAGCTGTCTGTGTGGGTGCTATGCTGTCCACCTTGCCCCCTCTCTGCCTCTCTGTGGTATGCATCCTGCCCTGCTTGTGTGGGATCTGACAGGTACCAGGTCTTAGATGTGCTCATGGAACACTTACAGGATTGGGTCCCAATGTTTAAAAAAACTGTTTTGAGGCCTCCAGATAGACAGGCCATTAGTCCAGCTTAAACCGGACAGTCCTGCTTTTGTCTGATGCCGAACTGGATGTGTTCGGTTGGGTATCAAGCCTGGGGGACACCATTTTGAAGGGAGCACTGCTCTGCCCCTGCTGGCATGATCTTGCAGGCATCGTGAGTGCAAGGTCCCACATTGTTTCTGGAACTACCAAAACGTCCAGTATTCTGAGGATGTGGTAGTGGCCACCAGTGTATTTCAGAGCTTTGACTAGGGCTCAGAGCAGCGCTTAGCCTTGAGTTGGCAGCAACTCTTAGACGGCTTTGAAAATGCTGACCAGAAGAAACATAGGCACTTTGGGAATTGGTGGACTTGGGTGTCTGGTATCTGCCTGTTTAGACACCTAAATCCTTTTTAAAATCTGGCCCCAAATGACTTACCCATCAAAAAAAATGAAGGGTGTTTATTTCTGTTGATGTTTATGAAGGTGTTTTCAGCAAGGAAGAAACTGACAAATTGACTATAAAAGGGAAGTGTGCTCAAAAAGTGTGAGAGACATTGTGGTCCAGTGGGTTAAACACTATCCAGATGCTTAGGACTAGAGATGTAGGTTTTATTCTGGCTGCTGTGTGTGATCCTGAGGAAATCACTTCACCTCTCTATTCCTCTGCTTCCCTTCCCCTCCTTTGACTTGATTTCAGTAGAAGGTAGTGTGACACTGCACCCCATATTCTTCATACTGAAATAATGATGATATAATTATGGCATAATTATGGTATTTTGTACAAGGTAAGTCATGTAAGGTGTCATTGGAAAAGTTATGATTTGCTGAATATGATTATTCTATTTGTATGCTTATATCATTTTTATATCTGAAGTTATGAATATTGACTATGTATCTGTATTTCAAATGTAGTTACACCTGGGTAATGCCCACTAGACAAGATGCTTTCTAATTTAGATAGCTGGTTGGGAAGGGCCTATTCAGGGTATTGGGCCATTAGGGAAAACAATAGGCCTTAGGAGAAGCTTATCTCCCATCTGGTGAGCCTTCCTGAGAACACTACAGACAGCCCGTGAGTGATGGCTGCTATGATGCTACAAAGACATGTGACCAGGCCACAAGATGCTGGACTCCATCTTGGGATGTCAGTATTTTTCCCACAGACTGGTCTCAAAACCAAGCTTTGGAACAAATGGTTGCCACCATATGCCAAAGCTATATAAGGCAGGGAGTGACATCATCTATGGTGCTTCACTCCCCACACTAGAGGACTCCTGGAAACACCTGAGGAACAAAGACTGAACTGGGGGCAGTGCTGGACCCAGGCTAAAGGGATTTCTAGCCTGTGTATGAAACACCCAGGGATTCCAAGCTGTAAAGCAAGTATAGCTTGTCCCTTAAGAATCTTCAGCCTGCTTGTATCATCTCCTAGAGTGAGAATCTGCTAATTCATATCCAATCTAGTATATTATGCTTAGTTTGCGTTTTTTGATTATTTGCTAGGTGATCTGCTTTGATCTGTTTGCTATCACTTATAATCACTTAAAATCTATCTTTTGTAATTAATAAACTTATTTTTGTTTAATCTAAACCAGTGAAATTTGACTGGAGTGCCTGGGGAAAATCTCTGCTTGGTTACCACAAGTGTGAATTGTTCTCTTCACATTGAGGGAGAGGGTATTTCACCAGGGCAGGATGTACTGCTCTGGCGTCCCAGGCTGGGAAGCTGGTGGTTAGAGACCCTGTATGTAACTGCAGCTGGGTGTGTCCCTACCTGTATGAATGCTGGTGAAAGTGCAAGCTGGAGGGCTTTGCAGCTTGTCACAGCAATACAGTATGAGAGGAAGCGCAGACTGGTGGGTTAGGGGGCTCGGTGGTACCCCAGTTCCAAGTGGCACCCTGGGGGGAACCTGTCACAGGTAGGAACCTAAATAGCTCTGAAGATCTGGGCCTAAGCTCTTGGGGGTACAGCCTGTCTTATTATATATCGATATAGTGGCTAGAACAATGGAATCCCATTCTCAAATAGGGTCTCTATGCACTAATGCAATTAAATTAATAAATAATAATGGTTTCTCAATTGCACATAGTAAAACTGAAAAAGAGAAAATACTATTTGCTACCTCATTTCACTTTTGCTAATTGTCAATGTTACTTGTAACTATAATAAGTGGAACACTTTAAGAAAATAAATCTGATTTGCAAGTTGACAGTTAAAAGCTTAGCAATAAAAGGACCAATTTGTCAGTGGTTCTCTTCTGTAGAACCTCAATAATGTCTCTCCTTGAAATATTAGTTGTCAATTTGGGAAAAGGGCAGAACCTGTATGGTCAAAGGGTGTTAAGAACTCTATGTTCAGATTGGTGAGTCAAAATTTCTTGTAAACCTGAATATGGAGAGTGACATTGCCCCTGGATTTGCTCTTGAAGAGAGTTTTCTAATGGGGATTGGTTGTGTCTTTGCTCTTGTCAAAATAAATTTTGAAGTGTAAAAGGATAAACTGTAATGTTTAAAGAAAAAGTATATAACTCCCCAGGTATATACAGTAAATTGTGTGAACTAAAGTGCAGGTTGTAGAAAGAAATGATGCAGCCTTTGGATGTTTCAAGGGAAAAACATATTAAACAGTAGCCAAGGTTATAGTCTCCTGGCAGCCCAACTAAAATATGTATAGAAGAATGATAGACATATGAAGGAAAACATTGGTAAGAGAGGACTCTTGCATAACATGATTGTTGTAAAGGTCTTGTATTTAGAATAAGAGTGCCTTTGAAGAAAAACTGTAATGACTCGTTGATATATAAGGTCCTACCCAAACCTCACGACCAGTGCTAGAGAACTTAGTCAAATATATAAATTAAGTGCCACAAAACCTCAATCTTTTGCTTTTCTGTGCCACCCGTTTAAAGGAGCTATTGAAGATTTCCGGTATAGGTCCAGATTCTTCAGCCGTGTCAAATCCACCATTTTTAAGAAATAGATTTTTGCTACATTTTATCAAATTGTCAAGTTATTGCCAACTTCCTACTCCCCTTACCTAGCAGAAAAACAGTTTCAGATTTGGGAGACGAACTTTAGGCCTCCTTGAGTTTGAAAAAAACCTAGCCTATATGAATTCAAGGTTTTGCATGATTTAGAAGGAGTTGGGATACTATTATATGTTAAAGAAGTCACGGGTTTGGGAGAGAGGTTCAAGGGAAGAAGAGCATAGGCAACAGAGAAGCAAAGAGGGACAGGGAGAAGAAAGGGAGAGAGCTGTGTTTAGACTGGGAGGAAAAAGACCACCATAAAGTTATGGGGTGGCTAGGCAAACATCAAACCTCAGTGTGAAATTCAGTAGTGAGTCTTGTAATGATAAGCATTGAAGATGAATGCAGCATGAAAGTTGGAAAGTGCACCAAAGAAAAAGTTCTGCTTAACTTTATAGAAAAAGATATTTGCAAATAAGAGACTAAAAAAGAACTTTTTTCAAACTTCATTCTCTGACTTCTGTTAAACCAGAGTTTGAAGCAAATGAGTCATGGACATTCAAGTCAATTAAATCAATTTTGCTGCACTGAGCCATCTACTGTCTACACCTACTGAAAAGCTATTCTCATTCCATGGTTAGCATCAGTCATGTAATTATGGCCAGCTCCAATCACATACCCATATTACTTCACCGCTTAGTTCTGGAACCTCAGCCACAGAAGTGAGTATCTCTCTGGCATTGTTATATTATCAGGGATTAAAATATACATTAGATGAGAACTACCACAAATCATTTTGTATTCCAAAGAAGCTTGTGATATACTTTTTTTTATGATTAAGCCCCTCTAAGGGAGGAGTCATCGAGACCAATGGTTTTCAAACTTTTTTTCTGGCAACCCAGTTGAAGAAAATAGTTGATGCCCATGACCCAATGGAGCTGGGGATGAGGGGTTTGTGATGTGGGAGGGCTGGGGCAGAAGGTTGGGGTGCAGGCTGTGGGATGGGTTCAGGAACAAAGGGTTCAGGGTGTGTAAGGGGGCTCTGGGCTGGGGCAGGGGGTTGGGTGTGGGAGGGGGCCAGGGCTCTGGGCTAGGGGTGCAGGCTTTGGGATGGGGCCAGGGATGATGGGTTTAGAGTGCAGGAGGGGGCTCTGGTTTGGGGGGGCTCAGGGCTGGGGCAGAGGTTTGGGATGCAGGAAGGGGGGAAGGGCTCTGGGCTGGGGCCAGGGATGAGCAGTTTGGGGTGCAGGAAGGGGCTCTGGGTTGGGGGTGCTCAGGGCTGGTGCAGGGGATTGGAGCACAGGGTTGGGGCATGAGCTTACCTCAGGCGGCTCCTGGTCAGTGTCGCAGTGGGGGTGCTAAGGCAGGCTTCCTGCCTGTCCTGGCACCGTGGACTGTGCTGCACCCCATAAGCAGCCAGCAGCAGGTCTGGCTCCTATGCAGAGGCGTGCAAGCGGCTCCAAATGGCTCTAGCCCGCATGCACCGCCCCGCCACCAGCTCCCAGCCAATGGGAGTGAGGAGCCGGTACTCAGGGCGAGGGCAGTGCATGGAGCCCCATGGGCCCCCCGCCTATGAGCTGGACCTGCTGCTGGCGCTTCCGGGGCACAGCGCAGTGTTGGAACAGGTAGGGACTAGCCTGCCTTAGCCGGGCAGCACCGCCAATCAGTGGTGCTGACCAGAGCCGCCGCGACCCTGTGCCTTATATTCCGCGAGCCGGTACTGGGTCACAACCCATAGTTTGAAAACCACTGATCTAGACATTAATAGGGTTGAAACCAATAGGGCTCTTCCAAAATTAAATAGGGCTAATTAACCTTTTCGGCATTTTTGCAAATGGAACCTCAAAACTCTTTTTGATACAGATTTACCACTAATTCACTGTAGGGTTTATACTATCCATATTCAAAGTTGCCTTTCTTTGGGGGTAACCTTGTTAAATAAGTTGAAGTAATGCAAGTACTAATTAGAGCAATTGCTACATACCAAATTAGAACGCATAATCCAAATAGGGAACTTGGGACCAGATCCTCAGTTGTTGTAGCTCTGTTGAAGTAGAGGTAAACCAATTTATGCCAGGCTGAAATTCTAACTCTAATTCTCTAAATTCTAACTCTAAATTCTAACTGGTGTGTAAGCACATAGTAAGAAATATGTGAAAATGAGTACTGAAAACTAATATTTCTTTAACCATGATTTAGTCTTTGCAGGATGGAGGAACATCACTAGTGACAACTCTAGCAGTCATTCTTCATGCAAAACTTTATTTAAAGCCAATGGGAGTTCCATTACATGATTATATAGGATGATACCCTCATACTGTATCTTTTTTTTGCATGGTATAGGACATATGGAACTGTATGTACAAATGCAGAGATAAGGGCTTGCAAAAAAATCTGCCTATACTGTTTTTTCTGTGGAAAGGTTGGTCTCTTAAATGTTTTAAAGAGCAGTAAAATTACTTACTTAATTCATGATATAACAGAGTCTGGTGATCCACATTTTCAATGCTATCTCAGTAATATATGCAATAAACACCTTTTGAAAAGACCTGTGAATCATAAAAGCACTATATTAGCCTATTGTGATTTGTGATGAACCAATATTTGCCATATAATTATGTACACCTCTGCTAACAACATGGGAACCAATAGAAATATCATTGTGTGGGCAGGGTGATTGCTATAGGTCATGCTGAAAATTATACTAGAAAATGTCCCCACACAGGTGTTCATTTCATCTGATTTCACTTCATTTCCACATGTCTGTTATATTTCATAAAAGAATATTAATTACATAGAGCACAAAAACAGGTCTAACAAAATATTATAGAAACAACAACCACCACATATTCTATGATATATCATTACTCTGTGGCCCAGATTTTGCTCTCTGTTTTATATCAGGGGAACTCAAAGCAGTTATTTTGGATTTTCACTGGTGTAAGTCAGAGCAGAATTTGCCCCTGCACCTACCAATATCTGCACATTATTGGTGCAACTGGTAAACCTAAGGGCCATATTAAGCAAGATACATAAGCACATGAGTAATCCCAATGAATAATTTCAGTGAAATCACTCATATGCTTAAAATTAGGCCTGGTCTACACTACGAGTTTAGGTCGAATTTAGTAGCGTTAAATCGAATTAAGCCTGGATACGTTCACACGGCTAAGTCCCTTTTTTGACTTAAAGGGCCCTTTAAACCGGTTTCTTTACTCCACCTCCACCAGGGGATAAGTGATAAAATCAGCCTTAGTGGGTCGGAATTGGGGTAGTGTGAACGGAATTCGACGTTATTGGCCTCCGGGAGCTATCCCACAGTGCTTCATTGTGACCGCTCTGGACAGTACTCTCAACTCAGATGCACTGACTAGGTAGACAGAAAAAGCCCCGTGAACATTTGAATTTCATTTCCTGTTTGCCCAGCGTGGAGAGCACAGGTAACCACGCAGAGCTCATCAGCACAGGTAACCGAGATGGAGTCCCAGGATCGCAAAAGAGCTCCAGCATGGACCGAACGGGAAGTACGGGATCTGCTCGCCATATGGGGAGATGAATCAGTGCTAGCTGAACTCTGTAGCAGTAAACAAAATGGCAAAATATTAGAAAAGGTCTCCAAGGCCAGGAAGGACAGAGGCCATAACAGGGACGCACAGCAGTGCCGCGTGAAAATTAAGGAGCTAAGGCAAGCCTACCACAAAGCCAGAGAGGCAAACGGAAGGTCCGGGGCAGAGCCACAAACATGCCGCTTCTATGCGGAGCTGCATGCCATTCTAGGGGGTGCAGCCACCACCCAACCGTGTGCTTTGACTCATTCAATGGAGAAACACACAGGGAAGCAGGTTCGGGGTACGAGGAAGATGAGGATGAAGATAATGTAGATAGCTCACAGCAGCAAGGAAGCAGAGAAACCGGTTTCCCCAAGAGCCAGGATATGTTTATCACCCTGGACCTGGAACCAGTAACCCCTGAACTCACCCAAGGCATGCTCCCAGACCCTGAAGGCACACAGGGGACCTCTGGTGAGTGTACCTTTGTAAATATTACATATGGTTTAAAAGCAAGCGTGTTTAATGATTAATGATTAATTAGCCCTAGCAATCGCGGCCAGTACAGCTACTGGAAAAGTCTGTTAATGTGTATGGGGATGGAGCGGAAATCCTCCAGGGACATCTCCAGAAAACTCTCCTTCATGTACTCCCAAAGCCTTTGCAAAAGGTTTCTGGGGAGGGCTGCCTTATCCCGTCTGCCATAATAGGACACTTTACCACGCCAGGCCAGTAGCACGTAGTCTGGAATCATTGCATAACAAAGCATGGCAGCATATGGTCCCGGTGTTTGCTGGCATGCAGACAACATCCATTCGTTTTCGCTCTTTGTTATCCTCAGGAGAGTGATATCATTCATGGTCACCTGGTTGAAATGGGGTGATTTTATTAAGCGGACATTCAGAGGTGCCCCTTCCTGCTGTGCTGAACAGAAATGTTCCCCGCTGTTAGCTACGTGGTGGGGGGGAGGGGTGAAGTGATCATCCCCGATAATTGGGTGTGTGGGCGGGAGGGGGGTTAGTTGGGTTTGTGCTGCATGTTAACCCGGAAACCGCAGCCCCTCCTTTTACATTGCAAACCCATTTTAAATGGCCAACCCAACGGATGCTTGGTATGGGAAATGAGGGCGCTACTGTTTGAAACCATTCCCACATGTTAAGAAGGTTAAAAAAGCCACCAGACTGTGGCTTACCATGGCTGCTTGCAAGCCGAAATCTGTTGCCTGACACTGCGTGAGTGATCTCTCACACCAAACCGGCAGGCCCTCAATATAAGAGGAAAAATGCAACCTTGTAACGAAAGCACATGTGCTGTGTAATGTGAACAGCAAAATTTAATGTGAAAGAGTGTACCCATTGTTCTCTAAAATATGTCTTTTTTAATCACCTCTCCCTTCTCCTCCACCAGCTGCAAATGTTTCTCCTTCACAGAGTCTAGTGAAGATTAGAATGAGAAAACGGCCGACTCGGAATGATATGTTCTCGGAGCTCCAGATGTCCTCCCACGCTGACAGAGCACAGCAGAATGCGTGGAGGCAGTCAGTGTCAGACTACAGAAAAGCACAATATGAACGAGAGGAGAGGTGGCGGGCTGAATCGCGGGATGAACAGAGCAAGTGGTGGGCTGAAGATGATAGGTGGCGTCAGCTTGCAGACAGAAGGCAAGAGTCAATGCTCCGGCTGCTGGAGCATCAAACTGATATGGTGCAGCATATGGTTGAGCTGCCGGAAAAGTAGCAGGAGCAGAGACCGCCGCTACAGCCCCTGTGTAACCAACAGCCCTCCTCCCCAAGTTCCATAGCCTCCTCACCCAGACGCCCAAGAACACGGTGGGGGGGGTCTCCGGCCACCCACTCACTCCACCCCAGATGATTGCCTGAGCATCAGAAGGCTGGCCTTCAATAAGAGTTAAAGTTTTAAATTGCAGTGTGTCCTTTTCCTTCCCTCCTCCCCCACCCATCCTGGGCTACCTTGGCAATTATCCCCCTAGTTGTGTGATGAATTAATAAGGAATGCATGAATGTGAAGTAACAATGACTTTATTGCCTCTGCAAGCGGTGCTCGAGGGGGGGAGCAGGGGGGGGGGGGTTGGTTTACAGGGAAGTAGAGTGAACCGGGTGGGGGGGTGGGGCGGAGGGTTCATCAAGGAGAAACAAACAGAAGTTTCACACCGTAGCCTGGCCAGTCACAAAACTAGTTTTCAAAGTTTCTCTGATGCGCACCGCGCCCTGCTGTGCTCTTCTAACTGCCCTGGTGTCTGGCTGCGCGTAATCAGCGGCCAGGCGATTTGCCTCAACCTCCCACCCCGCCATAAATGTCTCCCCCTTACTCTCACAGATATTGTGGAGCGCACAGCAAGCAGCAATAACAATGGGGATATTCTTTTCGCTGAGGTCTGAGTGAGTCAGTAAGCTGCACCAGCGCGCTTTTAAACATCCAAATGCACATTCCACCACCATTCGGCACTTGCTCAGCCTGTAGTTGAACAGGTCCTGACTACTGTTCAGGCTGCCTGTGTACGGTTTCATGAGCCATGGCATTAAGAGGTAGGCTGGGTCCCCAAGGATCACGATAGGCATTTCAACATTCCCAACAGTTATTTTCTGGTCCGGGAAGAAAGTCCCTTCCTCCAGCTTTCGAAACAGACCAGAGTGCCTGAAGACACGAGCATCATGTAACTTTCCCGGCCATCCCATGTTGATGTTAGTGAAACGTCCCTTGTGATCCACCAGGGCTTGCAGCAGCATTGAAAAGTACCCCTTGCGGTTTATGTACTTGGTGGCTTGGTGGGGCCGGTGACAAGATAGGGATATGGGTTCCGTCTATGGCCCCACCACAGTTTGGGAATCCCATTGCGGGAAAGCCATCCACTGTGGCCTGCATGTTTCCCAGAGTCACTACCCCTGATATCAGCAGGTCTTTGATTCCCCTGGCAACTTGGATCACAGCAGCCCCCACAGTAGATTTTCCCACTTCAAATTGATTCCTGACTGACCGGTAGCTGTCTGGCATTGCAAACTTCCACAGGGCTATCGCCACTCGCTTCTCAACTGTGAGGGCTGCTCTCATCCTGGTAATCTGGTAGGGGAAAGCAAGTCACAAAGTTCCATGAAAGTGCCCTTATGCATGCGAAAGTTTCGCAGCCACTGAGAATCGTTCCACACCTGCAACACGATGCGGTTCCACCAGTCTGTGCTTGTTTCCTGGGCCCAGAATCGGCGTTTCACGGCATGAACCTGCCCCAGTAACACCATGATTTGCACATTGCTGGGGCCTGTGCCTTGTGAGAGGTCTATGTCCATGTCAATTTCCTCATCGCTCTCGTTGCCGCGCTGCAATCGCCTCCTCGGCTGGTCCTGGTTTTGCTTTGGTATGTCCTGGCTCTGCATATACTCCAGGACAAGGTGCGTGGTGTTCATAGTGCTCATAATTGCTCCATGATCCCAGTGCTATGGCGTCTGGTCTGAAAAAAGGCGCGGAACTAGTATCTGATGGACGGAGGGAAGGAGGGAGGGGTGAGTGACGACATGGCGTACAGGTACAGGGAATTAAAATCAACAGAGGTGGCTGTGCATCAGGGAGAAACACAAACAACTGTCACACAGAATGGCCCCCCCCCAAAGATTGAACTCAAAACCCTGGGTTTAGCAGGCCGTTGATTTCACGGAGGGAGGGGAAGCAAATGAATACAGAACAAATCTATTTTTTTACATCTTAAGCTGGCAGACGACGGTGCAGCATGACTGATAGCCCTCGGCATCTTCTGGGTGCTTAGCAGAAAATACTGGGCGCTTGGCAGAAAATAGCATACTACGACTGATAGCCATCATCGTCATTGGGAAGGCAGTACGACGATGACGGATACCAGTCGTAATATACCATCTTCTACCAAAAGGCAAGGGGCTGCTGCTGTGTAGCAATGCAGCCCCACGTCTGCCAGCCCCATGTCTGCCAGCACCCAGATCGCTGATGAAGGCTACCAGTCATACTGCACCGTCTACTGCCAAAAGGCAATTAGCTGCTGCTGTGTAGCAACGCAGTACCACGTCTTCTGGCACCCAGATGACATATGGTGACGGTGAGCTGAGCTGAGCGGGCTCCATGATTGGCATGGTATGTTGTCTGCACAGGTAACCCAGGTAAAAAGGCGCAAATCGATTCTCTGCCTTTGCTCTGACGGAGGGGGAGGGGCCTGACAATATGTACCCAGAACCCCCCGCGACACTGTTTTGCATCATTCAGGCATTGGGATCTCAACCCAGAATTCCAATGGGTGGCGGAGACTGCGGGAACTGTGGGATAGCTACCCACAGTGCAACGCTCCAGAAGTCGACGCTAGCCTCGGTACTGTGGATGCGGTCTGCCGACTTAATGCACTTAGAGCATTTTATGTGGGGACACACACAATCGGCTGAATACAACCGATTTCTATAAAACCGGCTTCTATAATTCGACCTAATTTTGTAGTGTAGACATACCCTTAGGAATGTGCTAAAGGCCCCAGTTCAGCAAAACATTTATGCACAGTTAAATCCATCCATATTAAGCAAAGCACTTAAGCATGTGCTTAATTCCCATTAAGGTTGAGGGACTTAAGAATGTGCTTAAGAGCTTCACTGAATTGGGGCCCAAATACCTTGCTGAACCCTGGCTTTAAGGCTCTGAACTTGAAAGGCTTTGAGCACCTCCTGCAAGGCAATAACACCTGCCAAGTCCATTGATTTTAATGGAAGTTGAGGGCTTTTTGCTCATCTCTTTATAGGCCCTTACCAGTTGAACTAAGTGACATTGTTCAGGCAAAACATCCCCTCCAAAAAATGCATATTTGGCCTGACCAAAACATTTTGTAAATTTGTGTTGATTTCAGAGAATTGTTTCAGTCAGTTAAAACTAAAATTTCAGAAATGTCAGACTCGGTTCACAAAACGGAGGGGTAGGTAGTAGTATCCCCTGTCAGAGGGGAGCTGGTCCCTGTAAGCAGCACCCTGTGTCACAGCAGGTAAACGAAATACAGATAATTAAAGGGGGCTGGGTTACACCTGGGCCTATAGAGGGTTGCTGGAGGTCTGGAATTAAGGAGGTAGCAGACAGTAATTGGGGACAGGCTATGCCCGGGGAAGTTATTGTGGAGCAGAGCGGAGCTAATGCCTGTAGTGGATGCCTAGAGTAAAGGGCTACGTGCCCAGGGAAGCATCCTTGGGGTTATTACTCCAGGAGGAGAGCTGAGCTGACTTGAACTGGGAGGCTGCCAGGAGCATGAGTGACAGAGAGGTGGACTTGAAGCCTGAGAGTGGGAGGTGTGGACTTGAAGCCTGACAGAAAGGGGTTAGCTGAAGGACTGTCTCCTATTGCTTTATCTGCCTGTATTAAGAGAATAAACCTTCTTAAAGGAGACTGGGTGTGGCAGTGAGTGTTTGGAAGCTGGGGAGAGGCTCCTTTCCTATGACACCCACTTTACACCCAATAGTTGGGTGACTGGGGTGCCCACCTGGGAGATGAGATCTCAGTTTAAATCCCTGCTCTTGGACAGGGATTTGAACCTGGGTTTCCAGTATTCCAGGTGAGATGGGTATTCTGGTGTGGGTCTCTTTCAGTCTCTGCTGTTGAAGCTGTTCCACTCTGTATAAATAATGAAATATGCATAGGCATTCTCCATCCCTGCCCACCGGTGAGTGCCCTGGCCAGCAGGCTAGAGACTCATTTTCATATTCTCTGTGGCCCAATGAATACTGAAGTATTTCATATAAAGTGGAATAGCTTCAACAGGAGAGACTTAGACCCTCCCCAGAACACCCAATACCCTGCTGGTTAGGGCACTAGCCACAGATGTTGGAGAGCAGCATTCAGGACCATGCTCCGGAGATGGAATTGGATCCTGGTTGACACATTCCAGGTGAGTGCTCTAAGCATCAAGCTATTAGGTATAGAGAAGAGGGGGGACACCACACTCACTGGGGTTCTGTGAATCCAGCCCTGTGTCTTACGTTTCATTTGGCTTTATTTAAGTTCAGTTTAACGTTCTCAAACTGAATGCAACATTTTCTTCAATTCAAAACCATGTATTTATTTTTACTTTTTATTACTGAAAAAATTAATTATTTACCTGTCTCTACTTATCACTTCCATGAGGGATTTATCTTGCTACTGCATCTATGCAGGCACAAAAGTCCACCTATGTGGATTCTGTTACAGGATTTACTTCTGCAAGACTTCCTGCTCGAACCACAGTTTAAAAAAAAAAAAAAATCACAGAATATGGAAGGTAGAGCCCTGTACCTGTCCTGAGTGGGAGAAGAATACATTTTATTAGCAGCCTGTTGACAGCTGGAAGTTACCTTACCTTGTATGAGGAAACAAACTACTTGATATGATTTATGCATTTGACCTAAAAATAAACGCTCTTGGATCCATGTATGTGAATAAGTCCGAAGTGTTTCTTCGTGCTTCTTTTGCTTGCTTTTTTTAAAGCGTACAGTACTACACAAAATATAGTAACAGGAGCAAACAACCAGGATTTATTTAGGAGAAAATAAATGCTGCATAGAAATAGAACCTTTCAGGTCTGAACTATATTTCAGATTTCATTCCATATTGTTAAATGTTGGCCATGTATCTTGCCAATGATACAGGAGAGTTGCTTTTCATTTCTAGATTTGATTTGATTTTTGTGTGTGTATATTGGTACTACTACTTAAATGTATTTTGCTATAGTGAGAGGTATGGGAAGTACAGGATAATATCAAATCCAAACCCAACTTGTAAATTTTGCCTTTCATATTTGAAATCACCATTTCCATCTGAAATATGACTGGATTCATAGCAACATATATTGAAATAAATCAGTTTGATTTGTATCTATAGAAACACTTTACTTCCTATTCTGTTAACCTGTAATCAAACACCTGGAAAAAAATTGTATGTCTTTAAAGTAGCATTCTCGGGGGAGATTTTCAAAAGCACAAAGGGCAGTTAGGCACTCCACTCTCATTGAAAGCTGAAGGGTGCTGTGCCTTTGAAAATCCCTTCTTAATTACCTGACTTGGATAAATCCAATAGAACAGGAAAAACTAACAGAGCAATATACATGCTAAATAGACTTCTATAGAAATTACTCTTCTACCTATCAAATGCAATAGATGTAGGTCCTTGCTATAAAACTTCAAAATTCAAGTTAATAAAAATTATATCCCTGCTATAGATTTCTACAGGTTGCTGAATACTTTTGTAAGGCAAAGCTATAATAATTTCTATAACTAGAGATTGATAGTTGTTTCCAATTCATTCTGGGGCCTTGTCTACACTACGAGAGTAGTTCGATTTTACTTAAATCGAATTTTTGGAATCGATATTGCAAAGTCGAACGTGTGTGTCCACACTAAGGACAGTAATTCGACTTTGTGAGTCCACACTAACGGGGAAAGCGTCGACATTGGAAGCCGTGCACTGAGGGCAGCTATCCCACAGTTCCCGGAGTCCCCGCCGCCCATTGGAATTCTGGGTGGAGCCGCAAATGCCTTCTGGGTAAAAAAAAAAGGGGCCAGGGTGCTTTTGGGTAACTGTCGTCATCCGTCCATCACTCCCGCCCTCCCTCCCTCCCTGAAAGCGCCGGCGGGAAATCATTTCGCGCACTTTTCCAGTCATTGACAGCGCGGACGCCACAGCACTGTGAGCATGGAGCCCGCNGACCTGGGCCAGCCACTAGTGTTTTATTGCAGTGTAGACATTCCCATTATGTCATGGGACCTGACTCTCATGGGACTGACGTAGTGGAGGCACTCAAGCCTAAGAGACGGGGTTACCAGCTGCCAGGGGGGAAAGTTCAGGGAGCTCTTAGAACTTCATCCCCACTTGGTCTGAATTAACCCAGATCTACTCACTTTCAGGGCAGGGGATCTTACCTGAGTGGTAATATTTAGGGTGGGTGAGTATTTTCCTTGATTTATTTTCATGTAAAGTTTCAGAGTAGCAGCCGTGTTAGTCTGTATCCACAAAAAGAACAGGAGTACTTGTGGCACCATAGAGACTAACAAATTTATTAGAGCATAAGCTTTCGTGGACTACAGCCCACTTCTTCAGATGCTTACGAAGAAGTGGGCCGTAGTCCACGAAAGCTTATGCTCTAATAAATTTGTTAGTCTCTAAGGTGCCACAAGTACTCCTGTTCTTTTTGTGGATACAGACTAACACGGCTGCTACTCTGAAACTTTACATGAAAATAAATCAAGGAAAATACTCACCCACCCTAAATATTACCACTCAGGTAAGATCCCCTGCCCTGAAAGTGGGTAGATCTGGGTTAATTCAGACCAAGTGGGGATGAAGTTCTAAGAGCTCCCTGAACTTTCCCCCCTGGCAGCTGGTAACCCCGTCTCTTAGGCTTGAGTGCCTCCACTACGTCAGTCCCATGAGAGTCAGGTCCCATGACATAATGGGAATGTCTACACTGCAATAAAACACTAGTGGCTGGCCCAGGTCAGCTGACTTGGGCTTGTGGGGTTCAGGCTGTGGGATTTTAAGATTCCAATGTAGATGTTGGGCTGGAGTGTGGCCTTTGGGCCACTTGACCCTCCCCAGGGCTCAAAGCCTGTGCTCCAGTCCAAGCCCAAACATCTACACTGCAATTTTATAGCCCTGCAGCCCAATTCAAGTCAGCAGATCTGGGACAGTTGCAGGCGTTTTATTGCAGTGTAGACATACCCTTAGAGCATGAGTCTAATTTTTTTTTCTGCCTGTGTAACCCCAATGATTTAAATGGAGTTACTTCTAGTTAACACTGATATAACTCAGGTCAGAATCAGGGCCTAAGTATAAAAAACAACACTGTTAACCCCAACCCCAAACCCACTAGCAGACAGTGTAAATTGCAAAATGTTGTTATTATGGATCGCACAGTCCTTTATGGGGATAGGCAAAACAATTAATACATTTCTAGATTAGCAGCCCCATAGAGCATTTGGTTATCTCTACAAAGGCCACATTGTCCCATGCTGGAACCCACTGTGTTGGGGGTAGCAAAGGTTGGTCCTGGGACTGTTTTTGTTCAATATCTTCATTAATGATCTGGAGGACGGCGTGGACTGCACTCTCAGCAAGTTTGCAGATGACACTAAACTGGGAGGAGTGGTAGATACGCTGGAGGGAAGGGATAGGATACAGAGGGACCGAGACAAATTAAAGGATTGGGCCAAAAGAAATCTGATGAGGTTCAACAAGGACAAGTGCAGAGTCCTGCACTTCGGACGAAAGAATCCCATTCACTGTTACAGACTAGGGACCGAATGGCTAGGAAGCAGTTCTGCAGAAAAGGACCTAGGGGTTACGGTAGACAAGAAGCTGGATATGAGTCAACAAAGTGCCCTTGTTGCCAAGAAGGCTAATGGCATTTTGGGCTGTATAAGTAGGAGCATTGCCAGCAGATTGAGGGACGTGATCATTCCCCTCTATTTGACATTGGTGAGGCCTCATCTGGAGTACTGTGTCCAGTTTTGGGCCCACACTACAAGAAGGATGTGGAAAAATTGGAAAGAGTCCAGCAGAGGGCAACAAAAATGATTAGGGGGCTGGAGCACATGACTTATGAGGAGAGGCTGAGGGAACTGGGATTGTTTAGTGTGCAGAAGAAAAGAATGAGGGGGGATTTGATAGCTGCTTTCAACTACCTGAAAGGGGGTTCCAAAGAGGATGGATCTAGACTGTTCTCAGTGGTAGCAGACGACAAAACAAGGAGTAATGGTCTCAAGTTGCAGTGGGGGAGGTTTAGGTTGGATATTAGGAAAAACTTTTTCACTAGGAGTGTGGTGAAGCACTGGAATGGGTTTCCTAGGGAGGTGGTGGAATCTCCTTCCTTAGAGGATTTTAAGGTCAGGCTTGACAAAGCCCTGGCTGGGGTGATTTAGTTGGGAATTGGTCCTTCTTTGAGCAGGGGGTTGGACTAGATGATCTCCTGAGGTCCCTTCCAACCCTGATATTCTATGATTCTATGGAGCTTTGAGATTGTCCCTGGAGGAAGCAAATGCCTCACAGAACTGGAAAGGGAATATGGGACAGCTGCCATTTTGATCAACACATTGGCAGTTGAATGGAGGGCCTCTGGAGCTAAAAGCATGAATTGCTACAGATAAAGCTAGCTAGAGTTCTTTAGTTGGCACTATAACAGACTATAAACTTGCATCCTCTGTGATGTATTGAAAACTGTGTTAAAGTTGTGATCCATCACTTTAAATTCTCAGGGGGTTTCCCAGTCCAGCTTGCAGACAGCGATGTCTGCAAGTGTGCAATGACATCTGTCAGCTCACAGGCAGCCTAACGTAATAGATGAGTTGTGCCTCTGTTTTAGGGAGCAGCCTGCTTTCTCTCTCTCTGTGTGTTCTTGGATTGTTGTGTGCTATTGTTCTGCATTCATAAGGGAAAAAGCAGTGTTACATTTCAGCCTTTCACCAAGGGTACTTATGTTTTTAATCTAACTGTTTTATGTATATGATGTGAACATAATACTCCTGAACAGGCACAGAAGGGGATGCAGAACACATTGACCAGTGGGTTACACAGGCATAAAAGAACGCTGAAGATGATTCTCAACTTTTCACCTTCTGAAGGGGGCACAGGGTTATGGTATTTCCTAGGCCACTAAAAGAAAGTAGTGCATGTGCTTGGAGAAACACAATGGTAAAGAGGGTGGAAGTGCTCCCTACCTCTTACACCACTGCACAGATTTCTAAGGCTATGGCTACACTGGCACTTTACAGCACTGCAACTTTCTCGCTCAGGGATGTGAAAAAACACCCCCCTGCGCTCAGCAAGTTACAGCGCTGTAAAGCGCCAGTGTAAACAGTGCCTAATGGACAGCAGAGCAGTGCTGAGTTAAAAGATTAACATGTAGTTGGCACCCTTGGCTTGTAGGAAGACCATTGCTGCATAATTAAAGGTCACATTTTCAAAAGAGCTCAGGTCCCAGCTAAACGCAGTAGGCAGATTTTCAAATGTTCTTAGGATTCAGCAGGTGCCATTAAAAGCAAAAGAAACTGGTGGACACCGAGCACATCTGAAAATCTGGATATTGCATTTAGATAACTAATTGAAAATCAAGTCCTATGAAAAATAAATGAACAGTGATCCTTCTCTCTCTTCTGGAGTGAAAAAAATATCATTTTTTTTTCCTGTGGCTTAAAAAAAAAGCTACAATTTTCCAAAGCTTGCAATCAAGGGGAATTGGAACTCTGTAGTGTCAGTACTCCAGACACTTTTTTCCAAATGATAATTGTTAATTATCATCAGCTGTTATAATTTCATTCACTACAGTGCTTTGACTAGCTAGTTCACATCTGAGAGATTGCACACAGTTTATTCTCAGTTCACCTCTTAGCAGTTCAAAACAAATCTCATAAATCCTGGGATATTCATGTCCAAAGAAGCTGGTGAAAACTGAAATCTTTTGATTTTAGGCAAGCTATTTCTAAGTGGGTTTTTTTCTGTCTCTCATTCTTTCAGATTGTTCTGAGGTTTGCTGGTAAACTTGGTGCTATTTTTTAACTTTAATGCCTGACTGATAAAGGAAGAGAAAAGCTGCAGAGACAGAGTGGTTTAGTTAGTGGATAGGTGCCTGAACTGGGAATCAGAAGATCTAAATTCTATTTCTGGTTCTGCTACTGACCTGTAGCGTGACCTTTGGCAAGTCACTTCAGCTCTCTGCTTCTGTTTCCCTGCCCACCCTGACTATCTTGTCTATTGAGACAAACCCTACCCCAGACAGTTTACCATCTCTTATAGTCTACATATGGCGCTGAACATAGTGTGGCTCTGGTCTTAGTTGGGGCTTTAGGTCCTATGATAAAAAAAATACATAGTAAGCAGAAATGGGATCTGTGCTATAAAGTTGTATCTGGATTTTGAACCACCAAGAGATAGAGGATGTTCCTACAGCATCTAGTGTTTTAATAACAACAGAATTAATGATTACCGCTCATGCAGCACTTTACAACAGTGGGTAACTATTTTCATCCTCATTTTAGAGATGGGGAAACAGAGGCCTAGAGAGGTTAAGGGACTTGCCCTTCTTGGTTTGGTCCATTACAGAGAAAAGTTAGGTGTGCAGTTCAGTTCCCTGTTGTGAAACCCCTCATACTAAAAGGCATTTTTTCCAGGGATGGTTGGTTCTAGGGTTATAACTCAGATTCTTAGGTCCTGATATTGCACCATTAAAGTCAATCACTGCTTTGCCATTGATACCAATAAATGTAGGCTCCAACCTATATATGGTGAAAGGCCACTAGATCATCATTGAAGAGCTAGGGTCTGGAATCCGCACATAGGCAAAAAATTCCCACTGGCTTCAACTGAAGTTACCAGTACATAAGGTGTTCAGGAGGAAGCCTGTCCTTCCTTTGAACTTGGTATTAATGGTGAAGTAGCTTCAGACTCAAGAAGTATGTTTTATTTAAGATTAGAAACAATTAGGACAATTTATTAATTATGATGTATTCTTGTTGCCAAGAAGGCTAATGGCATTTTGGGCTGTATAAGTAGAAGCATTGCCAGCAGATCGAGGGACATGATCATTCCCCTCTATTCGGCATTGGTAAGGCCTCATCTGGAGTCCAGTTTTAGGCCCCACACTACAAGAAGGATGTGGAAAAATTAGAAGGAGTCCAGCAGAGGGCTACAAAAATGATTAGGGGGCTAGAGCACATGACTTATGAGGAGGGGCTGAGAGAACTGGGATTATTTAGTCTGCAGAAGAGAAGAATAAGGGGAAATTTGATAGCTGCTTTCAACTACCTCAAAGGGGGTTCCAAAAAGGATGGATCTAGATTATTCTCAGTGGTAGCAGATGACAGAACAAGAAGTAATGGTCTCAAGTTGCAGTGGGGGAGGTTTAGGTTGGATATTAGGAAAAACTTTTTCACTAGGAGTGTGGTGAAGCAGTGGAATGGGTTACCTAGGGAGGTGGTGGAATCTCCTTCCTTAGAGGATTTTAAGGTCAGGCTTGACAAAGCCCTGGCTGGGATGATTTAGTTGGAGGTTAGTCCTGCTTTGAGCAGGGGGTTGGACTAGATTACCTCCTAAGGTGCCTTCCAACCCTGATATTCTATGATTCTATGAATTCCTGAGGAACCTTAGAGGCACAGGGAGTGCCCTTGAAAGATTCAACTGGTTCTAACAGGAAGATTTCAGCATTGGCCAGGATCAGGTCAAGCTGATGGAGGGACAACCAGGAGGATGTTAGAGAGAAAACGTGGATGTGGGTAGGAAGGCAGGCTAGGAACAGTGAGGTCGGTTTGCAGGTTATTAGCATAAAGATAGTAGCTGAAAGTATGTGAGTGGAGGAGATCACTCATAAAGGGTATCAGGTGAGAGAAGGGCTTTCATTAAAATGCATACAATTAATGGTGCCGTCATGCACAAACATGTAGACACACAAATGTGTGGGTCATATAGGGTTTGATCCTGCAAAATGTTCAGCTCTCTGCCCCACCCAGCAAAACATTTAACTGTGGGCTTAACTTGAAGCCTGTGCACAGTCCCACAAAGTCTGTATTGGCAGGAACAGTACTTCAATGGGACTGCTCCTCTGCTTACAGATGAGTGCTTTGCTGGCTCATGGATGGAAGCACTGGAGAGGATTGAGCCCTAACTGTATGTATGGTGAGAATAGAAAAGTCTCCCCCCAACCAGGAAAAGGAATGGCTAGACCAGCTAGTATGTAATTCACCTCACCACCAGCTTTGAAGAGTTAGAGGCTCTTCAACAATTTGTGAGAAAAGAAATACTATTTATAGTACTGAACGGTATGGGTAACACAGACCATCTATCCAGCAACTTACTGTTGGAGACAGAGGTACCTTGATTAAATATTCACTGACATGTGCAGACAACATACCTTTATCTTGTTCTTCGTGTTCTTGCACTGCAGTGATGCCTTTTTTTCATTATCCCCTTTGCCTTTCCCATTTACCTCCACAGAACAGCACTTAGCAAGATATTTTATAGTCTTTATCTCACAGCCAGTGTTCTTTGTTTTGTTTGTTTAATTCACTTGATAATTACTCAATCCCTCCAATTTCTGGCAATTACTGTGCTAATTTGGGACTTTGCACTACACAAGTGATTAATCTCAGTCAATTTGAGCACCCAAAGTTGCACAGTTAGGGGTCTAACTCTGATTTGTATAAGCATCTCTGAGTTTCAGGACAGGCACCTTAAGATACTATTCTTGATTATTGGACTTTAACTGGTATCAGACATAGAAGAAACTTATCATGTACTTGTTCTGCCATTACGGAATAGTAGTAGAACCTTGGGAGCCTCATTATCATTCACATTAAGGCCACTTTACATAGTGTACAGGGCCCAAAGGTGCATGTAAATTTGTATGCCTACTTTAGGGCCCCTTTACATTAAAATAAATAAATGAATAGAGATATTCTATCTCCTAGAACTGGAAGGGACCTTGAAAAGTCATTGAGTCCACTCCCCTGCCTTCACTAGCAGGACCAAGTACTGATTTTGCGCCACATCCCTAGGTGGCCCCCTCAAGGATTGAACTCACAACCCTGGATTTAGCGGGCCAATGCTCAAACCACTATGTGAAGAGTCCTTAGTGTGAATGAAAGCTAAGCCTGATACTCTGCCTAGTTAAATCTTCCCAAGTTTCATTCATTTTAACCTACACAGGAAGTATAAATCATGTTTGGTATTTAACTGTATAAAAAAATATTTCAAAAATGGTCAAATCAAGTACACATAAAGACAGAACATCATGATTAGCTGTGCTTAGGGCAATATTTGAAAGAAACTAAGAAAAGTTGTGTGTACACATCCAGGCCTGGTCTACACTAGGCGTTTATGTCGAAGTTAGCGCCGTTACATCGAATTAACCCTGCACCCGTCCACACCGCGAAGGTATTTAGTTCGACATAGAGGTCTCTTTAATTCGACTTCTGTACTCCTCCCCGACGAGGGGAGTAGCGCTAAATTCGACATGGCCATGTCGAATTAGGCTAGGTGTGGATGGAAATCGACGCTAATAGCTCCAGGAGCTATCCCACAGTGCACCACTCTGTTGACGCTCTGGACAGCAGTAAGAGCTCGGATGTTCTGAACTGCCACACAGGAAAAGCCCCGGGAAAATTTGAATTGGAATTCCTTTTCCTGTCTGGCCAGTTTGAATCTCATTTCCTGTCTGGACATCGTGGCGAGCTCAGCAGCACTGGCAACGATGCAGAGCTCTCCAGCACTGATGGCAGTGCAATCTCAGAATAGAAAGAGGGCCCCAGCATGGACTGATCGGGAAGTCTTGGATCTCATCGCTGTGTGGGGCGATGAGTCCGTGCTTTCCGAGCTGCGATCCAAAAGACGGAATGCAAAGATCTATGAGAAGATCTCTAAAGACATGGCAGAGAGAGGATACAGCCGGGATGTAACGCAGTGCCGCGTGAAAATCAAGGAGCTGAGGCAAGGCTACCAGAAGACCAAAGAGGCAAACGGACGCTCCGGATCCCATCCCCAGACATCCCGTTTCTACGAGGCACTGCATTCCATCCTCGGTGCGGCCGCCACCACTACCCCACCACTGACTGTGGACTCTGAGGATGGGATAGTGTCCACGGCCGGATCCTCGGACATGTTAGCGGACGGGGAAGATGAGGAAGGAGATGAGGAGGACGAGGCAGTCGACAGCGCTCACAACGCTGATTTCCCCGACAGCCAGGATCTCTTCATCACCCTTACAGAGATCCCCTACCAACCCTCCCCAGCCGTTACCCCGGACACAGAATCTGGTGAAGGATCATCCAGTAAGTGTTGTAAACATCTAAACATTTATTTGTAACAGAACATGAATATTAACAATTTAAAAAATGGGTTTCTCATGATTAGTTTGATTAACTTTACGGTTCAGTCATGGGCAGTGCAACTATTGAAAAAAAATCTAGCAATGTCCGGTTTTGCATGATTGTCCTGCCCAAGCCGCTCTACTGTTTAGTCCCTGCTACTGCAGCTACAGTAAGATGCGGTCTATATGTCCGGGGATGGAGCAGAAATCCTCCTGGGACATCTCAAGGAAGCTCTCCTGCAGGTAATTTGAAATCCGCTGCATTAGGTTCTTGGGGAGAGCGGCCTTATTGGGTCCTCCGTAGTAGGACACGTTGCCGCGCCACGAGACTAGCAAGTACTCCGGAATCATTGCTTGGCACAGCATGGCGGCATACGGCCCTGGTCTTTGGAGGCTTTCCCGGAGCATTCTCTGTCTGTCGCTCTCAGAGATCCTCATGAGGGTGATGTCGCTCATGATGACCTGCTTTGAATGAGGTAGGGGAATGTTAGTGTTGGGACTGCTTTACCGTTCCTTTACAGAACTGTAACCGCTGGTTTGCAGCCACGCGGTGGAGGCGGGAGAGGGGCAGCCGAAAGGGATCGTTCCCGGGGACAGCCGCGAGGGTGTGGCACAGGAGCAGACTTCCTGCTTGCCGGATTGCTGGCAGCAGGGACCGACATTGATTTCAATGTGAAATGAGGCCATTGCTAATATTAAAGTTTTAAGCTGCCACGAATCTACGGCTTACCATGTCTGCGTGCAAGAGCAATTCCGTTGTCCTGACACGGTTCTCAAATGTGGTCTGCAAAACCCCAGACACTGAATGCGAAGGCCGAGAATTCAACCTTGTGCTGAGTGCGCATGTGATAGGTGCTGTGCATGGTCCTGTTCACAGAGAAAGACTATGTTCTTTGTTCACAACTACATTTATCTTTCTGAGGAATTCACTCCCTTTTTCCCATTCCCACAGCCCCATCTGCGACTGTCTCACAACCTAGCCTGTCATCACACTCCCAGAGGCTAGGGAGGATTAGGCATAAGAAGAAGAGGACACGGGAGGACATGTTCTCAGAGCTTATAGCCTGCTCCAGAGCCCAGGCAGCACAGCAGACCCAGTGGCGGGAGAACTTGACCCGAATGCACCAAGCCAACATGGATCGGGAGGAGAGGTGGCGTCAGGAAGACCAGCAGGCGACTCAAACCCTGCTTGGACTACTGAGGGAGCAAACGGACACGCTCCGGCGCCTTGTGGATGTTCTGCAGGAACGGAGGCAGGAGGACAGAGCCCCGCTGCAGTCCATCTCTAACCGCCCTCCCCCGCCACCAAGTCCCATACTCCCCTCACCCAAAGTGCACAGAAGGAGAGGCAGCAGAGTCCCTGCTAACTCTCACTCCACCCCTGCAGAGAGCTCGAGCAGCAGAAGGCTCTCATTCCCCAAAGTTTGACAAGTTCTTTCCTTCCCGCCTGACACAAGCCCCCGTCCAAGTTTCACTTCCCAGTTCCATGTGTAGTTGATAATAAAAAATATGTTTCTGTTAACTACTGTTTCCATCATGTTCTTTTGGAGGAGGGGGGGAAAGGGGGTTGGTAATTGGACAGGACAGTCACCTTTGGCAGGGTACATAGTCGGGGGCAGGCACAGCAGCAGGGCACATACATAGTGCAGTGATGCAGTGACTACTTACCCTGGTTAGTCTGGGAGGTTGTTTTCATGTTATGTGGTGGGGGGTGGGTTGCTCTGTGACTTTGTGGCAGGGGAGGGCAGTTAGAGATCTTAAGCGGCGGTCCTTAGGCAGGATCACAGAGCCACACAGCAGGGGATCTGTAACCGTCCCCCCCCTGCCACAAAGTCACATAGACCCCCCATACACACAGTCCCTATCAGGAGGGGTGACAGGCTCCGTTGAAAGAACCATCCCACCGCAGCGGAGCCTGTCAGTCCTTGAGTTTAGAAGCTGCATTCGCGCGACTACACTACACCCGCTCCGCACCACAGTCTGCGTCCCAGTTTTTAAAAATTCCCACGAAAACAGTATTAAAGAAAACGGTGTGCTTTAACAAAGTTGAACTATTTTTATTTTGAAACGTGTGTTGGAAGTGGGGTGAAGGCTTCTCTGTACACAAAATTAGAAAGTCACAGGTTACCCTGCTCACTCAGGAACTTTGCTTTCAAAGCCTCCCGGATGCACAGCGCTTCCCGCTGGTCTCTTCTAATCGCCCGGCTGTCTGGCTGTGAGTAATCAGCAGCCAGGCTAATTTCCTCAACCTCCCACCCCGCCATAAAGGTCTCCCCCTTGCTCTCACAGAGATTGTGGAGCACACAGCAAGCTGCTATAACAATGGGGATATTGGTTTCGCTGAGATCACAGCGAGTCAGCAAGCTTCTCCATCTCCCCTTGAGACGTCCAAAAGCACACTCCACCACCATTCTGCACTTGCTCAGCCGGTAGTTGAAGAGTTCTTTTTCAGTGTCCAGGGCACCTGTATAGGGCTTCATGAGCCAGGGCATTAGCGGGTAGGCTGGGTCCCCGAGGATGACTATAGGCATCTCCACATCCCCAACAGTTATTTTGTGGTCCGGGAAGTAAATACCTTGCTGCAGCCGTCTAAACAGACCAGAGTTCCTGAAAACACGAGCGTCATGAACCTTGCCCGGCCATCCCACGTAGATGTTGGTAAAACGTCCCCTGTGGTCCACCAGTGCTTGCAGCACCATGGAAAAGTAGCCCTTTCTGTTAATGTACTGGCTGGCCTGGTGGTCCGGTGCCAGGATAGGGATGTGAGTTCCATCTATGGCCCCACCGCAGTTTGGGAATCCCATCGCTGCGAAGCCATCTATGATCGCCTCCAAGTTTCCCAGGGTCACTACCTTTGGCAGCAGTACATCAACGATTGCCTTGGCTCCTTGCATCACAACAACCCCCACGGTAGATTTGCCCACCCCAAACTGGTTCGCGACTGACCGGTAGCTGTCTGGCGTTGCAAGCTTCCAGAGGGCTATGGCCACTCGCTTCTGGACAGTCAGGGCTGCTCGCATCCGGGTGTCATTGCGCTTCAGGGCAGGGGACAGCAACTCACAAAGTTCAAGGAAAGTTCCCTTCCGCATGCGGAAGTTTCGCAGCCACTGTGATTCATCCCAGACCTGCAGCACTATGCGGTCCCACCACTCAGTGCTTGTTTCCCGGGCCCAGAATCGCCGTTCCACGGCATCAACATGACCCATTGCCACCGTGATGTCCTCGGCGCTGGGTCCCCTGCTTTCTGAGAGGTCTGTGCTACTCTCAGACTTCAGGCCATCACCGCGTTGACGTAGCCTCCTCGCCTGACTTTTCTGCATCTGCCTCAGGGCAACCTGTATGATAAGCTGCGAGGCGTTGAGAGCGGCCACAACTGCAGCGATGGTTGCAGCGGGCTCCATGCTCACAGTGCTGTGGCGTCCGCGCTGTCAATGACTTGAAAAGTGCGCGAAATGATTTCCCGCCGGCGCTTTCAGGGAGGGAGGGAGGGCGGGAGTGAGTGATGGATGGATGACGACAGTTACCCAAAAGCACCCTCGACACATTTTTTTACCCAGAAGGCATTGCTGGCTCGACCCAGAATTCCAATGGGCAGCGGGGACTGCGGGAACTGTGGGATAGCTGCCCACAGTGCACCGCTTCCAATGTCGACGCTTTCCCCGTTAGTGTGGACTCACAAAGTCGAATTACTGTCCTTAGTGTGGACACACACGTTCGACTTTGCAATATCGATTCCAAATATTCGATTTAAGTAAAATCGAACTACTCTCGTAGTGTAGACAAGGCCTGAGAAATAAGGGGAATTTAGAGACACAAGGTGGGTGAGGTAATAGCTTTTATTGGACCAACTTCTATTGGTGAAAGAGATGCTTTCGAGCTACACAGAGCTCTTCTTCAGGTCTGCGGAGTGTCAGGGCTTGTCTACACTTAAAATGCTACAATGACAGTTGTTCTGCTGCAGTGCTTCAGTGTAGACACTACCATCACTGATAATGCATGTCACTGAGAGGTGATACTAGGTCAACAGAAGAATTCTTCTATAGACCTTGTGCTGTCTACATGGGGATTTAGGTTGTCTTAACTACACTGATCAGGAGTATGGATTTTTCAGACCCCTTGAGAGACATAGCTATGCCGACCTAAGGGTATGTCTACACTGGAAACTTCAGAGCTCTCCCAGTGTACCTGGTAATCCATCTCCACGAGGGGATTAGCTCTGAGCGCTGCAAGTGTGGCTCCCAGTGCTCGGAGCCTGTCTACACTAGCACTTTAAAGCATTCAGACTTGCTGTGCTCGGGGGGTGATTTTTCATTCCCCTGAGCCAGGAAGTTAGAGCGCTATAAGATGTAAGTGTAGGCAAGCCCTAATTTTCTGGTGTAGACCAGGCCTCAGTCAAGTTAATCTAATTCAATTGAGCTAATTTGATTTGAGAATCAAGACATTTTTGCTTATGTAGACAGGACTGCAGAGGTCAATGGGACTTAAGTACATGCTTAAAGTTAAAGTGTTTTCCTGAAGAGGGATGCTTTTTTGAATCATGTTTAGCTTCCCTGTGCGGCATTAGGCAAGTAATTTACTCTATCTTCGTAGCTCACTATGCATTCTTAATTATAGATCTTTGTGATGTGCAATAGAATGCTTTTCCACAGTATAAACTTGAGCTCTTTCTTATATTCTGTGCAAGCCCCGGTATTTTACAGTGAAACCATTATGGACTTTATAGAGGTGATAAGGGACAGAATTAATGACTGCATACACTTTTTTAACACTAATTTATTTTGTTTTTGTCTTTCTATATTATCCTTGAATTATCCTGTATCACAAATTTAAGAAATTAAAAATTAAAAAAAAAACTTTGCTATAGATTCTCCATCGCTATGATGGAATTAATAGTGCAGTACTAATAATAGCTAGTAATAACCGGTAAGCACTGTGATAAGTGTGCTTAACAAGTTCATGTTTTAAAGACCTTGGGAAATTAAAAGCACAATGTCCTTCTAAATAGTGGCCGTGACTCTAGCTACACTGTGGCCTCTGTATGTCGCACCAGGGTTTAAAGTGGCTATAAGCAGAGCTGCTTGGGAATTTTCCATCAATTGCTTTTTTTTTTTAATGCAGTTTCTGGAAAAATCAAAATTTTCCTTGGGAAACTGATTCAAAATATTTTGGTTGGGAAACTGAGCAGAAATGCTTCAGTTTGAAATTAGTCTGCAGTTTCCTGAGCTGTCACCAGACCTCATGGAGGTGTATTTTGGATGTCTCAAGTCCCCATTCTCCCTATCGGCTAGGCTCCGAAGCTGGACGACCTCTTCCACAGTGCATCTCAATCTCCATTCCAATTAACTGCTATGATGCATCACATTAGCAGTATTTTGAGATTTGTTCATAGTCTAGTGAGATTTCTAAATGGGTACATTTCTCCTGTAAGGAAGATAATCTATTGTAAGCAGTGTCTTCCAAATATACTTATATTGTATAAAGGCACAGACGTTGTGTTAACTAAACGTTATCCTATATATGTAATTCGGGGCAGAAGAGAAACCAGATGAGGGTGGGAAATTATTTCACAATTTTTGTCAGTAAGAACTTTTTGTATTACAATGAACTTACATAAAAGTTCATCTTTTCTTTGCAAAGGACAGTTTAGTGATCTACATAGATCAGAACTATGCAATTCTAAAAATAATGTTTTGTATGATAAAATCATAGTTCATCTTTGAATCTACCTAAAGAGAGACATTTTTTCAGCTAGCTTTCTCCTCCTCTGCTCAGAACTGTACCATGTGCAATAAGAAGGAGGATGGGTTATAGTTTGATATAGTGAGAAGTGTCACATCACTGTCTTAGAAAACTGCTGTTGCCTTGGAGACCAAGAGTGTACTTCTCTGGGCAATGCCATTTATCCATCTTTTAGCACACTACATGCTGTGGAACTCTAATAGCCCCACATAATTATTCTAATTTGAGAGCCAGATTTTATAAGAGGAATTAACTTGTTTAAAGTCTCAACACTTAAGCATCTTTGTTGTAGTCTGTAGGGATGCAAATATCCATGTCAATGATGCCAGTCTTGCTTGTCTGCTTCCCCACACAACCAGCCATGACTCTCTTCATGTTACCCTTACATATGCAATGCCTTCCATATTTTGGTTCACAGTGCTACTATTCTTTCCTTATTTAAGTGCCTTCTTTAAGCATCACTTCTTCCTCTGTGTTGATATGAAGCGAGTCAACAATAATGAAGATGGAGGTAAAATTTGCATAAGTGCCTAAGGCCCAGTTTTTAAATGGGATTTAGGCACTGTGCCTAGTGATTTAGATGGCTAAAGATTTTTGAGGATCTAGCCTTTAGTGTTTCCTAAGTGCCTAAGTTATTTTTGAAAATGTGATAAGTCACTTAGGTCTTGCAATGCTGAGGGGAATAGTGCATAAATACCTTTTAAATGGGACTTAGGATCCTAAGTGTAATGATCTTGGGGTTCATTAAATAACAAACTAGTGAATGAGAAGGGAATAAAACCTAAATAAAACAAAGTGGAAAGCGTTTCTGGTGAACTGGATGAATATGGAGGGACCTGCTTGTTTATCCAGATCAAAGACCCCAAACTACATAAAGGATGGACTAAACTTTTCATTAAGTGTGCTAGTTCTGAGTTGAAACTGTAATGAATTTGTGAACATAGAAAAGGCCCCTTTGTGGGGATTTGAAGGACTGTTCTCGCCAGACCCCATGTTAGAGTTGGGGTGATCTCTGGTAAGCTTATTGTGTGTAGGGTCTTTTATTGTTTAATATATTTTTTTTCTGTAGTGCTTTTACCAAAGAATAAATAAGCTTGCATAGAAAAGAACTGTGTGTTAGCTTAACTGTGGTCAGTTGCATTGTTCTCAGGCTCTAGAGAGAAGCAGGTCTGCTTACACAGACTATCTTTTGGTGGGAATAACCATCAGGGCAGGAAACTGTTTAGCTTGGGAGTTTCTGGGTCAGGAGGAAGAGTGATGTGAGTCTCCATCCGAGAAAGCCAAGTGCCATGGAGCCAGAAGCTACGCAGTGGGTGCCCTTGCTGAACATTTAGACTCAAACAAAATGTATACCACAATTAAAACCAGTAAGTGGACCAAATTATAAAAAAAAATAAAATACCATCATGGCTAAACAGAGGAAAAGGGGTGGTTAGAGGCAAAAAAGCATACTTTAGGATTTGACTTCCAATATTTACTGAGGAAAATAGAAAGGTGCATAAACTCTGGCAAGTCCAGTCTGAAAATTCTAGACAGTCAAAGAAGAAAGACAAAAAAGAATTTGAAGAGCAACTATCAAAAGACAAAAAAAACTAATAGCAAAAAAAATGTTACATACCCCAGAAGCAGAATATCAGCCAATCAGTGGGGCTGGATGACGACTGGGGTGCTAACGGAGTGTTCAAGGAAGACAAGGCAGTTGTGAAGAAAATAATTTAATTTTTTGCAATGATCTTCACTGCAGAGGCTGTGAGGGAGATTCCCACGGTTGGGCCATTCTTTTTTAGGTGACAGATCAGAGGAATTGTCCTAGACTGATGTATAAATAGAGGAGGTTTAGGAACAAAATTGATAAATTAAGCAGTAATAAGTCAATAGAACCAGATGGTATTCTCCCAAGAGTTCTCAAATCTCAAATATGAAATTGCAGAACGACTAACTGTTGTATGTAACCTATTGCTTAATCAGCCTCTGTACCAGATTACTAATATAAGATAGCTAATATAACAACAACAAAAATTAGAAAGGGTCCAGAAGCAATCCTGAAAATTAGAGCCCAGAAGGCCTAACTTCAGTACCAGGCAAATTAGTTGAAACTATAGTAAAGAAAAGAATTATCAGATACATGGATGAACACGATATGTTGGGTAAGAGTCAACATGGCTTTTGTAAATGGAAATCATGCTTCACCCATCTCTTAGAATTCTTTGGGGGGGTCAACAAGCATGCAGAGAAGGGTTATCCAGTGGATATAATTTACTTGGGCTTTCAGAAAACCTTTGAGAAAGTCCCACACCACAGGCTCTTAAGCAAATTAAGCAGTCATGAGATAAGGTATAAGGTCCTCTCATGGATCAGTAACTGGTTAAGAGATAGGAAACCAAGAGTAGTCATAAATGGTCAGCTCTCATAATGGAGAGAGGTAAATATCAGGGTCCTCCAAGTATCTATATCGGTACTTATGCTGTTCAACATTTTCATAAATGATCTGGAAGAGCGGGTAAACAATAATGTGGCAAAATTTTCAGATGACACAAGATGATTCAAGATAGTCAAGTCCAAAGGTGACTGCAAAGAGCTACAAAGGCATGTTACTGAACTGGATGATAGGGCAACAAAATGGCAGTTAAAATTCAATCTTGATAAGTGCAAAGTAATGCACATTAGAAAACAATCCCAACTATACATGCAAAATGATGGGGTCTAATTTAGCTGTTACCACTCAAGAAAGATTTTGGGAGTCATCATGGATAATTCTCTGAAAACATCCACTCAGTGTGCAACAGCAATCAAAACAATTAACAATGTCAGGAACCATTAGGAAAGGGATAAATAATAAGACAGAAAATATCATATTGCCACTATATAAATTCATGGTTCATTCATACCTTGAATACTGTGTGAAGTTCCAGTCACCCCATCTCGAAAGAGATATACTAGAACTGAAAAAGGTACAGAGAAGGGCAACAAAAATGACTGGGGATATGGAACAGCTTCAATATGAGGAGAAATTAAAAAAGACCAGGACTGTTCAGCTTAGAATAGAGATGACTAATGGGGGAATATGAAAGAGGTCTATAAAATCATAGTGTGGAGAAACTGAATAGGAAAGTGTTATTTACCCTTTCACATAACACAAGAATCAGGGGTCACCCAATGAAATTAATAGGCATCAAGCTTAAAAACAAACACAAGGAGATACTTCTTCACACAAAGCAGAATCAACCTGTGGAACTCATCAGACGTCAAGAATTATAACATTCAAAAACCAGTTGGAGAACACTTAAATCTCCCTGGTCACTCAATTACAGACCTAAAAGTGGCAATACTACAACAAAAAAATTTCAGAAACAGACTCCAATGAGAAACTGCTGAATTGGAATTAATTTTCAAACTAGACACCATTACATTAGGCTTGAATAAAGACTGGGAGTGGATGGGTCATTACACAAAGTAGAACTATTCCCTCTACTGTTACTCACACCTTCTTGTCAATAGTTGGAAATATGCCATCCTGATTATCACTACAAAAGTTTTTTTTCTCCTGCTGACAGTAGCCCACTCTATAATGATTACACTCATTATAGTTGCAATGGCAACACCCATTTTTTCACGTTCTCTGTGTATATATATATATCTTCCTACTGTATTCTCCACTGCATGCATCTGATGAAGTGGGTTTTAGCCCACAAAAGCTTATACCCTTGATTGACTGTCTACCTGACTGTTGGTATGAGGGCAGTAAGTGATTGAGGTATGAGGTTCAATGCCCAGGAGGTGCAGAAATTCCCTTCAAATGCAGAAAACAAACTGGGATCCCCAGGGCTGATTCCAGGGTTTTTGCCGCCCCAAGCGGCAGAAAAAAAAAAAAAGCCGCGATCGCGATCGGCGGCAGCTCCACCACACCGCTTTCTTCTTCAGCGGCAATTCGGCGGCAGGTCCTTCCCTCCAAGAAGGACCCACCGCCAAATTGCTGCTGAAGAGCTCAACATGCTGCCCCTTCCCGTTGGCCGGTGCAAGCACCTGCTTTCTGGGTTGGTGCCTGGAGCCAGGCCTGGGGACTCCAGTCAAATACTATATGTTGGCAACCCATGAAGACAAAAGATGTCATCAAACAAATGGGCTGTTTCCTGGGTGGTGGGTAGGCCACAACAGTATAAAATGCACCCTCTTCATCAGGAGACCAACTACCATCACAATCCAGATCCACAAGCCCTAGACAATGCCAGCACCCAAACTGGTAGCTCCAGGCAGAAGTCCATTGACATGATGGCCCCAGGCTGAGGTGGAGTGCGCAAGGGCTGAATTTCACATGGGAAGGGGTTGGTCTGGGCACAGAGGTCACATGACCAGATGTAAGTTGCTACCAAAGTGCAGAGGGCCAGCCACCAGAAACTCTTTGATACCAGGATCTGAGTTTTGAATTCACCAAAAGTCACCCACCAGAGAAGCATTGTGACGGATTCGTAAGAGTTGCAGACTGGGTTGACCATGAAGTACATAGATGTGCTCCTTACAATACAGAAGTCCATTATGAAGAGCAAAGGCTGAGGCACTCTGGTCATTGCCATTGTCTAAAGCTTGGTGGATCTGGATTATGAAAGGATTGTTGGGCAGCAGGAAATGCATGGAGGGTAGCAGTTCAGACAGTGGTATCCAAAATAAAATAAAATTTGATGGTTTGAGGATCATGGATGGAGCCTCTTGGCCAGGTTCACAATACCCCTCCTTCTGGGATAATGCATTGGCCTTCCCATTTCTGGTCCTGAGGCGGTAAGTCACTACGAAGTTGAACTGTGTGCAGAAAAGGGACCAGCGTGCCTGTCACTGATTCAGTTGATGTGCAGTCTTCAGTAATTCCAAGTTCCTGTGGTTCATAAGAACTTGGATTGGGAATCTGGTGCCCTCCAGGAGATGCTGCAATTCCTCAAAGACTGTGAGCTTGCATGAGTAAAAGGTGTAAGGGTGAAGAGGTTGACAGTCTTTGGAGGGGGAAAGGGACCAACCCAGGCCAGAGCCCCTTATCAGGGCTGGGCCTTGATACTTCCCAACCCCAAAGTTGGTCTGACCTTTGCAGGGTATCCCTTGGTTTAGGAAACCTCAGAACTGACCATGATCACCATTAAATTTGTCTGGGAGTGGGGCCTTTGACTCTCAGTAGGCTGGAGCCAGGATTGCCGGTGTAGCTGCCTGGGCTTTTAGGGGCCGCATTATGTGTTTGCAGAGTGGGCATCTGCACCTGCAAGTGCTGTACAGCCCCCACCAGGGAAAAATTTGCCTGAGTGGGGTCCATGCTGGCAAGGTGGTCCCCTAGCCTTTGTACGGGGCAGCTCAAACTGGAGTTGATTGGGTCATGGGCCATCACTTTCCTGTTAGAGTAGGGTCCAGGAATGAGCCAAGTGTCTATACTGGAGGGACAGAAGCCGAATGCCAGAGTTGGAGGGTAACCAGCGTCGTAAACCAGAGGCAGTGCAGAGGTTCAAAGCCACAAGTCTGAAGGGAACAGAGGCTGGAGCAGGTGGTAGGTAGGTGGAGCAGGTTTGGAAATGAGGCCAGGGCAGGATGGGAACTAGGCTGGGAGAAGGAACAAGGCAAGTGCAGCTGCAGGCATGGTACAAGTTGAGCAGCCGCTGATTTGTTACAGGTGCAAGGCTTCAAAGCAGGGTCGCTAAACCAGCAGCCAGGCAGGTGCTGTGGCTACTGTCACTTCCCAGGCAGTGCAGCTGAGCTCATTGATTGTCCAGCAGCAAAGCTAGCCAGGGAGTAGGCAAGCAGCTTGTCTTAGCTGGGAGCTAAGGTAACAAAAGGTAGGTGTTTTGTTCCCTACATTTTATAGATGGGAAAATAAGCACAGAATTTTCAATATGAGCTGGGCAGGTAACTCCCTTAAGCACTTTTTAAAATCACAGTCTAACTGACTTGCTCAAGGCCACACAGGAAGTCTTCAGATGTGGGAAATGACCTAGATTTTCTGAGCCTCAGGTGAGTATTGTAAGCACAACACACTCCTTCCACTCAATACAAGCATGTCTTCTAAGGGTATGTCTACACTATGGGATTAATCTGAATGTACAGAATTTGAATTTTGGAAACAGATTGTATAAAGTCGAATGCATGCAGCCACACTAAGCACATTAATTCGGCGGTGTGCGTCCATGTACCAGGGCTAGCGTTGATTTCCGGAGCGTTGCACTGTGGGTAGTTATCCCATAGTTCCCGCAGTCTCCTCTGCCCATTGGAATTCTGGGTTGAGATCCCAGTGCCTGATGGGGCAAAAAACATTGTCGCAGGTAGTTCTAGGTACAGCCTCACCCCTCCCTCCATGAAAGCAATGGCAGACAACTGTTTCTTGCCTTTTTTCCTGGGTGAACACTGCAGATGCCATACCATGGCAAGCATGGAGCCCGCTTAGCTCAACACAGCAGTCATGAACATTGTAAACACCTCACGCATTCTCGTGCAGTTTATGCTGAACCAGGACCAGGCGAGGAGGAGGTGGCAACGGCAGCGCAGCAATGAGAGTGATGAGCACATGGACATGGACACAGAATTCTCTCAAACCGTGGGCCCCAGCGCTTTGGAAATCATGTTGTTAGTGGGGCAGGTTCAAGCCGTGGAACGCTGATTCTGGGCCCGGGAAACAAGCACAGACTGGTGGGACCGCATAGTGTTGCAGGTGTGGGACGATTCCCAGTGGCTGCAAAACTTTCGCATGTGTAAAGGCACTTCCATGGAACTTTGTGACTTGCTTTCCCATGCCCTGAAGCACCAGAATACCAAGATGAGAGCATCCCTCACAGTTGAGAAGCGAGTGGCGATAGCCCTGTGGAAGCTTGCAATGCCAGACAGCTACCGGTCAGTCGGGAATCAATTTGGAATGGGCAAATCTACTGTGGGGGCTGCTGTGATGCAAGTAGCCAAAGCAGTCACTGAGTTGCTGCTACGAAAGGAAGTGACTCTGGGAAATGTGCAGGTCATAGTGGATGGTTTTGCTGCAATGGGATTCCCTGACTGTAGTCGGGCAATAGATGGAACCCATATCCCTATCTTGGCACCGGAGCACCAGGGTACCCAGTACATAAACCGCCAGGGGTACTTTTCAATGGTGCTGCAAGCATTGATGGATCACAAGGGACGTTCACCAACATCAACATGGGCTCGCTGGGAAGGGTTCATGACGCTCGCGTCTTCAGGAACACTACTCTGTTTTAACAGCTGCAGCAAAGGACTTACTTCCCGGACCAGAAAATAACTGTTGGGGATGTTGAAATGCCTATAGTTATCCTTGGGGACCCAGCCTACCCCTTAATGCCATGGCTCATGAAGCCATACACAGGCAGCCTGGACAGGAGTCAGGAGCTGTTCAACTACAGGCTGAGCAAGTGCAGAATGGTGGTAGAATATGCATTTGGATGTTTAAAAGGTCGCTGGTGCACATTACTGACTCGCTCACACCTCAGCCAAACCAATATTCCCATTGTTATTGCTGCTTGCTGTGTGCTCCACAATCTCTGTGAAAGTAAGGGGGAGACATTTATGGCGGGGTGGGAGGCTGAGGCAAATCGCCTGGCTGCTGATTACACGCAGCCAGACAACAGGGCGATTAGAAGAGCGCACCAAGAAGCACTGCGCATTAGAGAAGCTTTGAAAACCAGTTTCATGACTGGCCAGGCTACTGTGTGAAAGTTCTGTTTGTTTCTCTTTGATGAAAACCCGCCCCCTTTATTAACTCATTCTCTGTAATCCACCCTCCCCTTTCGATCACAGCTTGCTTTCAAAGGAAATAAAGTCATTATCATTTAAAATTATGTATTCTTTATTAATTGATTATAAAAAGAGGGAGAGAACTGACAAGGTAGCCTGGGTGGGGTTTGGGAGGAGGATCGGAGGGAAGGAAAAGGCCACTAAAAAAAGGTTAAAATAATAACAGCCTTTTGCTTGGGCTGTCCACTGGGGTAGAATGGGATGGTGCTCAGAGCCTCTCTCCCCCCTCCCCCCCCGCGTTCTTAACGTCTGGGTGAGGAGGCTATGGAACATGGTGAGGAGGGAGGGTGGTTATACAGGGGCTGTAGTGGCACTCTGTCATCCTGCTGCCATTCCTGAAGCTCCACCAGACTCATAGACTCATAGACTTTAAGGTCTGAAGGGACCATTATGATCATCTGGTCTGACCCCCTGCATGCTGCAGGCCATAAAACCGTCCCTACCCCTTCCCTGGACTCTGCTGTTGAAGTCCCCAATCCTGTTTTAGGTGACTTCAATCGGCAGAAACCCTCCTGCTAGAGATCCCTGCCCCATGCTGCGGAGGAAGGCGAAAAACCTCCAGAGGCTCAGCCAATCTGCCCTGGAGGAAAATTCCTTCCCGACCCCAAATATGGCGATCAGTAAGACCCCGAGCATATAGGCAAGAGTCTCCAGCCTGACCCCTGTCAGCCATTATACAATTTACCTACCATTGCTTGGTTTTCCTTGACTACTATGTTTTACCATTAAACCATTCCCTCCATAAATTTATCTAACTTAATCTTAAAACCAGACAGGTCCGTCGCCCCCACCGTTTCCCTCGGAAGGCCGTTCCAATATTTCACCCCTCTGACGGTCAGAAACCTTCGTCTAATTTCAAGCCTGAACTTCCCCACGGCCAGTTTATATCCATTCGTTCTCGTATCCACATTAGTACTAAGCTGGAATAATTCTTCTCCCTCCCTCGTATTAATCCCTCTAATATATTTAAAGATAGCAATCATATCCCCCCTCAGCCTTCGCTTTGTCAGACTAAACAACCCAAGCTCCTCTAGTCTCTTTTCATACGACAGGTTTTCCATTCCTCTGATCATCCTAGTGGCCCTTCTCTGCACCCGTTCCAGTTTGAGTTCATCTTTTTTAGACATGGGAGACCAGAACTGCACACAGTACTCCAAGTGAGGTCTCACCAGCGCCTTGTACAACGGAAGCAGGACCTCCCTATCCCTACTAGATATACCTCGCCTAATGCATCCCAAGACAGCATTGGCTTTTTTCACCGCCACGTCGCATTGTCGACTCATAGTCATCCTGTGGTCTACGAGGACCCCTAGATCCTTCTCCTCTTCCGTTACTTCTAACCAATGCGTCCCCATCTTGTAACTAAAATTTTTATTAGTCATCCCCAAATGCATCACCTTACACTTTTTACTATTAAATTTCATCCTATTTCTGATACTCCAATTCACAAGCTCATTCAAGTCTCCCTGCAGGATATCCCTATCCTCCTCCGAATTTACAACGCCTCCCACCTTCGTATCATCCGCAAACTTTATCAGCCCACTCCTGCAATCGGTTCCGAGGTCAGTTATAAATAGATTAAATAAAATAGGTCCCAAAACCGAACCTTGAGGCACTCCACTAGTAACCTCCCTCCAACCTGACAGTTCACCCTTTAATACGACCCGCTGCATTCTCCCCACTAACCAATTCCTTATCCACCTCAGGATTTTCATATCGATCCCCATGTTTTTCAGTTTAACCAATAATTCCTCATGGGGTACAGTATCAAACGCTTTATTGAAATCCAGGTATATTAGGTCCACTGCATTTCCCTTATCTAATAAATCCGTTACTTTCTCAAAGAAGGAGATCAGATTCGTTTGGCACGATCTGCCCTTCGTAAAACCATGTTGTAATTTATCGCAATTGCCACTAACCTCCAGGTCCTCAACTAGTTTCTCTTTCAGAATTTTCTCTAACACCTTGCACACTACAGATGTTAAACTAACAGGCCTGTAGTTACCCGGATCACTTTTTTTCCCTTTCTTGAAAATAGGAACCACATTAGCTATTCTCCAGTCTAACGGGACCACCCCCGAGTTTACAGATTCATTAAATATTATCGCTAATGGGCCTGCTATTTCCCGCGCCAATTCCTTCAATATTCTCGGATGAAGATCGTCCGGTCCTCCCGACTTAGCCCCATTAAGGCATTCAAGTTTTGTTTCTACCTCGGATATGGTAATCCCCCATCCTGAATGCCCCTCTGTAGTGGTGCTAGTATCCCTAATACCTTCATTGGCCTCATTAAACACCGATGCAAAATATTCATTGAGATATTGCGCCATGCCTAGATTGTCTTTAATCTCCTCTCCGGCAATAGTCTTCAGCGGTCCCACTTCTTCTTTCTTTGCTTTCTTCCTATTTATGTGGCTGTAAAACCTCTTACTATTGCTTTTAATTCCCCTCGCTAGGTCCAACTCTACACGGCCTTTGGCCTTTCTCACTCTATCTCTACATTCTCTGACTTCGCTAAGGTAAGTTTCTTTACTAATCCCTCCCCTCTTCCACTCTTTGTACGCTTTCTGTTTTTTCCTAATTGCCCCTTTGAGTCGGTCGCTCATCCAGCTCGGTCTAAATCTCCTGCTTTGTAATCTTTTTCCCTTTTTTGGAATGCAGGCCTCCGCCAGCTCATGCATCTTTAACCTGAAGTAATCCCAAGCTTCTTCTGCCTTTAGATCCATTAATACGTTTGCCCAATCCACTTCCCTTACCAGTCCCCTTAATTTGTTAAAATTGGCCTTTTTAAAATTATAAACCCTAGTCTTTGACTTAATTCTGCTACTCCTCCCATGTATTTTAAACCGAATTAGCTCATGATCACTGGAGCCCAAATTGTCCCCCACTACCACTTCCTCAACGAGGTCCTCACTACTTACCAGAATCAAATCTAAAATGGCCTCCCCCCTCGTCGGTTCAGCTACCACTTGATGAAGGAATTGATCAGCAATCACATCTAGGAACATCTGAGCCCTATTATTACTACTAGCGTTTGTGCCCCAATCTATATCTGGGAAGTTAAAGTCCCCCATAATTACACAGTTTCTATTAGTAATTACTTCTCTAAACACATTAAATAGTTCCTTATCCATATCCTGGGTCGATCCCGGCGGTCTATAGCACACTCCAAGCACTATCCCCGGAGAGGCTCTAGTAGTCCTATTACCCAGTGTGAGTATTGCCCAGATGGACTCTGTGTTATCTAATCCATCAACTATTATTTCTTTACAGCTTATTTCACTATTGACATACAATGCCACCCCCCCACCTTTACCTTTGTTCCGGTCTTTCCTAAACAGCGCATACCCCTCCATACCTGTGTTCCAGTCGTGACTGCCATTCCACCACGTTTCTGTTATTCCTACGATATCTGGTTTCAGCTCTTGGACCAAGAGCTCCAATTCCTCCATCTTATTACCTAGGCTTCTGGCATTGGTGTATAAACACCCTAATGTATGTCGTTTAGCCTGTCTCCCATTAGTAGCACTATAAGTTGCGGGCCTCCTTGCATCCGTCCCCCCTGTCCTTCCTATGTCCAATCTCATCTCACTGGCTATGTCTCCTCTCATTTTACTCACCTTTTCCATACTGGAATCTGGCGTGGAGATTAACTGTGCATCTCCCAACCTTCTCCCCAAACTTCCTAGTTTAAAGCTCTTTTGATAAGATGAGCCAGCCTCCCTCCCAGAAGTCTATTTCCTTCCCTACTCAGGTGAAGCCCATCCCGCGAGAACAGGTGTCTGTCCCCGAAAGCCTCCCAGTGGCCATACATCCCAAAGCCCTCCTTATAGCACCACTCTCTTAGCCAACTATTTATTCTCACAATCCTATCAGCCCTTTGCTGCCCTTCCCTCGGAACAGGCAGAATCCCACTAAAGATAATCTGAGCCTCTATCTCCTTGAGTGTCTTCCCCAGCCTAGCATAATCTCCCTTGATTCTCTCTAACGAGAACCTAGCCGTGTCATTTGTTCCTACATGAAGGATTATCAAGGGGTTCTTACCTGCTCCTTTTAGGATCCTTTTCAACCGCAGGTCCACATCGCGTATCTTTGCGCCCGGTAGACAGCACACTCTTCTGTTCTCCGGGTCTGCCCTGGTCACAGGCCTGTCCAATCTCCTCAGTAATGAGTCTCCAATTACATACACCTGCCTTCGCCTGGCAACAGTGCGATCTAGTAATCTAGTCTCTAATCCCTCTAGTCCTGACCTGTGCCTGTTCCTATCTTCCCTTATGCTCCCCTTTATGCCTTCCTGATTCCTCCCGGGGCCCAGAATTGGTGCTGACTCCATCAACTCCTCCCCTCTCTCTCTCGGACTAGTGGCTCTTCTCTTCTTCCTCACTCTCCCACCTTCAGCCGCCACCTGCTGCCCCTCCACCTCGCTATCCAAACACTCGAACCTATTCCTGAGTTCTATTCCCCCCTCACTGGCCCTTCTTTTCCTTGGCCTGCTTCTCACAGTCACATGCTTCCACCTCCCATGTTCTCCCCCTTCCATTCCCCTCTCACCGTCCTCTGCCTCTACCTGCGCTGCAGGGCATTCTCCTTCAGCCCCTCCTTGCCTGTCCTCCATCAGCTGCTCAAACCCCCGCCTAAACTCCACCAGGGTATCTACCTGCATCTCTAGCCCCTTAATCTTTTCCTCCAGTAACACTATCAGGCGACACTTCATACACACATACCTGTGTTCCAGCTCCCCTGCTAGGACCATATACATACCACAGCTTCCACATGCAGCCATCTGCATTCTGTCTGCTGCTGCTGCTTGGCTCATGCCTGCAGCACTCCCTGCCCACAGCACCTGTGGACTCAGAGCACACACCACACCCTGCCCTCCTGCCTCCCCCCTTACCTCCTCCAATGAGAACTCCCACTCAAACTCCCCTGTTAGCTGCCCTGTTTGCTGCCTCCGGTGCCGCTGCTCGCAGCTGTGCCGCTGCCTGGCTGGGCGGCTGCTTTTATGGGCCCCCTAATCAGCCAAGCCCCGCCCCCTACTCAGGGCTCGGCGTCCTTCCCAGCACCCAGCCCCTGCAGGCCCCTACAAACACACAAGAACACCCGGAGCATGTCTGTTTGCTCACGCAGCAGCCCCAGTGTTGCATCCTGCCTCCTTTGATCTTCCTGCCGCCACCTCTCCTCACGTTGGTCCCTCCTGTCCTCACGTTCACTGACATCTTTCCTGTACTTTAATACCATGTCCTTCCACTCATTCAGATGAGCTCTTTCATTGTGAGTCGATTCCATGATTTCCGAGAACATGTCGTCTTGCGTCCTTTTTTTTCATAGATTATAGATTCATAGATTCATAGATTATAGGACTGGAAGGGACCTCGAGAGGTCATCGAGTCCAGTCCCCTGCCCGCATGGCAGGACCAAATACTGTCTAGACCATCCCTGATAGACATTTATCTAACCTACACTTAAATATCTCCAGAGATGGAGATTCCACAACCTCCCTAGGCAATTTGTTCCAGTGTTTAACCACCCTGACAGTTAGGAACTTTTTCCTAATGTCCAACCTAGACCTCCCTTGCTGCAGTTTAAACCCATTGTTTCTGGTTCTATCCTTAGAGGCTAAGGTGAACAAGTTCTCTCCCTCCTCCTTATGACACCCTTTTAGATACCTGAAAACTGCTATCATGCCCCCTCTCAGTCTTCTCTTTTTCAAACTAAACAAACCCAATTCTTTCAGCCTTCCTTCATAGGTCATGTAGGTCTCTGCCTTATCTGAGATAGCCTTCGGGACGGAGGAGGGAGGCTTGAAAAATTTGCAGCTGCTGGAGGGAGGGAAAAAAGGGAGAGAAGTATTTAAAAAGATACGTTTTACAGAACAATACTTATACTCTTTCATGGTGAACAACACTATTCACATTACATAGCACATGTGATTTCAGTGCAAGGTCGCATTTTGCATCTTAATATGGAGTGCCTGTGGCTTTGGTGTTAGAGATCACAGACGCAGGTCCGGGCAACAGAATTCGGCTTGCATGCGGCCATGGTAAGCCATTGTCTTTCGGCTTCTGCACCCTCCTTTCCCACATACCAAGCAAAGCCCATTGAGTACTACGGTTTTCCTGTTAACCTGCAGCAGCGGAAAACAAACTAACCCCCACCCCCCATCGAATTCTCTGGGATGATCGCTTTATCCCTCCCCCCCCATGGGGCTGGTATCAGGGAAGATCCCTGCTAGCCAAACATGAAAAGCTCAGTGCCAATAACCCCCCACCCAGTCCCCCGTCCCCGCTTGGCTAACTACAGGGAAGGATTTCTTTTCAGCCACAGGGAAATAGCCTAGTAGGAATGGCCACCTCTGTCCCCTTAATTAAATTCCCTTATTGCAACCAGGTTACTATGAGCAATATCACTCTCCTGAGGATTACACAGCAAGATAAAGAACGGATGTTGCTTGAATGCCAGCAAACACCGGGACCATACGCTGCCAAGCTTTGTCATGCAATGATACCAGATTCCTTGCTACTAGCATGGCATGGTCAAGTGTCCTACCATGGAGGACGGAATAAGGCTGCGCTGCCCAGAAACCTTCTGGAAAGGCTTTTGGAGTACCTCCAGGAGAGCTTCATGGAGATGTCCCTGGAGGATTTCCGCTTCATCCCCAGACACATTAACAGACTTTTCCAGTAGCTGTACTGGCCACGAATGCATCCCAAGTCCTCAGGGCAAATTAATCATTAAAAAACGCTTGCTTTTAAACCATGTTTTATATTTTAAAAGGTAAACTCACCTGAGGTCCCTTCCATGGGGTCATGGTCTTGGATACTGCCTTGGGAGGGTTGGGAGGGTACTTCACTCAGGCTGAGAAAAAGATCCTGGCTGTTGGGGAGAAGGGAGTGCTGTGTGCTCTCCGCAAGCTCGTCATCCTCCTCCTCCTCTTCCCTGTCCGCAGAATCCTCAGGTGTGGCTGAGATTACCCCACCTCTGACCGTGGATTCCGAGGCGGGGGTAATCTCAGCCATGCCTGAGGATTCTG